>NC_053027.1:257296929-257431243 GCF_003073215.2 Triticum urartu | reverse complement strand
CCTCTACATCAACTCCATGGCCCCTCCGATGATGTGTGAGTAGTTTACTTCAGACCTTCGGGTCCATAGCTAGTAGCTAGATGGCTTCTTCTCTCTCTTTGGATCTCAATACAAAGTTCTCCTTGATTCTCTTGGAGATCTATTCGATGTAATCTTCTTTTGTGGTGTGTTTGTCGAGATCTGATGAATTGCGGGTTTATGATCCAGTTTATATATGAACAATATTTGAATCTTTTCTGAATTCTTTTATGTATGATTGGTTTATCTTTGCAAGTCTCTTCGAATTATCAGTTTGGTTTGGCCTACTAGATTGATCTTTCTTGCAATGGGAGAAGTGCTTAGCTTTGGGTTCAATCTTGCGGTGCTCAGTCCCAGTGACAGAAAGGGAAATGACACGTATTGTATTGTTGCCATCGAGGATAAAAAGATGGGGTTTACATCATATTGCATGAGTTTATCCCTCTACATCGTGTCATCTTGCTTAAGGCGTTACACCGGCAATCATACATAAAAGACCATGTGCTCAGCCCCGTCAACCACCTTTTGTACAAGCCTTGCCGATGTACATGTAACCCTTTCTACAAAGTCAGGCGCAGACCCTGTGCAAAGAAAATAAAAATGAAGCATTGGCGCCTACACTTGCATGGATGTTTATTTTAGTATGATTTGGATATGATCATCTAGGACAGGTCGTATGCTGCTATTTCTCCCCTTATACTAACTATAGGGTCCCTGCCGCAGATAAACTCCCAAGGAGAGAAAGAGAGAACATGCCTGCGTATCGACCCCCGGTAACACAAATCAAATAAGTTACTTTAGTCATCCGTAGTGTACCTCTATGTGAATAGCTTATGCATAGAAAAACCTTGTCAGCCTCCAACATTTGTGCTCCCATCTTTTGATTCAAAGATCAATTTGGTCAGGATGGTTGCAGTGGCATTTGGAAAAAAAAGGGTTGACAAGGGGCCAGTTCCCTTCCACGCTCCTAACCCGCCAGGCTGAACCTTGCAGTAGCAATGGAAGAGATAGGCAAGGTCTCTTGCCGGAAAATCTTTTTTACTTGAGAGTATAGAGGAGTCGTTCCTCTGCATGGACGTGATACATCCACAAGTGCCCGACAAGCATATCTTTTTTCCATTAATACACAGATAAACAAGTACGAACCTTACAGGGTACAAATATAGATGAAAAAGATTATGTAATTAAGACTAAAGTTGGGCAAGTGCCTACACCTTTTGAATTAAAAAACATAAGTGTCCCGTAATGCCTTTCTAGTCCCTCTCCTCCTAGGACCTATAGTGGGAGGTGAAGAGGGCAAAAGGAGTGCCTGGGCAGAAGCCAAGCCTGCCATAGTCATGGCCCGTGGGACGCAACCTGACAAGATTGGGAGGGCACGGGCGAAGGAGATAGACGGAGAGAGCGGCTAGGCAATGCCCTGGTCACCACCTCTAGGACCAGTGGGACGTGGCAGGAGGAACACCGACTGGGAAGACGAAGCCGGAGTCCACGAGGAAGCCTGCTAGAGTTCAGCTTGAGGAGGCGGAGACATCCACACCGAACACCCTGGCAAATCACTCTACTCGGGAGAACACCAGGTGCAGATGATGGTGCTGTGGGTACCTAGCCGATGGTGACGGTGTGTCCGGCACTCAGATGGAGTCCAAGCCATCATCCTCCCGCTCGGCGCTGTCATCATCGCCGTCACTGTCCTCTTCGTCCCTGTTGCTCGAGGAGGAGCTTTCATCGTCAGTCAAGCTCTTCGCACAACACCCTAAGCGAGCACCCGAACGGCCGAAGACCTTGATGGAGAGCAAGTTGGCTTCCATTAATTTTAAATGGAGAACATTCTACGCTGCAAAGCTACGGGCACGAGCAAAGGTTTTCCAGCCACGCCGGAGAAACTTGAAATGAGTTTCGGGGAACTCCATGTCCGCCGCTAGAACTCGACCGCGTCCTCTTCCCCTCACCATAACAGAAGCACGATGCAAGAAGAATAAGGAGGATATGTGTGTGTGGGTGAGCCCCTCGCCCACGCCTCCTTTTATAAGGGACTGTGGCCGAGGGCTGGCTCCTCACCACCTAGGAGGCAACCGCACCACTCCGTCGATCCAATCCCTCTGCGTCACTGATAGCACCCAGAATCAACGACCGTCCTCCTGCACATATCCATGGTGCTGGGCTGTCTGCCATGGCACTCATTCCCGTGCCCTATGCGCTCGCCACCAACCTTGCGCAATGCATGCAACATATGTGGTGGAAATGACAGGGGTAGTGGGATGAGTAAAATGGCAGTTACCTCCTCGTGAACATGGGGCATGGGCGGCCAGCGGGCCATTACGTAAATTACCCCACATCGTTCCACATGATGCACGGAAAAATTAAAAACTGATTCAATCACAAGTTAATGAAGAAGCAAAGAAGATATCAAGAAGGACATGGATCCCATTGTAGTTTGGCCAAAGTGTTCGCCTGTGTATTTGTTGGGGCGTAGCCCAACGATGCCTAGCGACATGTATGGGCCAGGCCCGGGGCTCCTGTCGGTGCAACAAACATGTGCACTTGTTGATCAGACCTATACATAGGTGTGATGGCATCGCATGCCCGGCACCAACATATAAAGCAAGACCAAGCCAAAGCAACCACTCTTTGTGAGATCAAGGAGCGGATCAAGAAGACCAAGTCAATGTACGAGACGGCAAAGCACCACCTTGGGAAGGCCTCCCTTGCTGAGCAGGAGAGCCTGGCCAGGTCGAGACACCCCAAGGACAAATCCAAGATTCCACCGGCAGGCTTGCCAGGGTCGCGAAGGCAAGAGCTCCCACCAAGGCACCACCACTCCACCGCACCACAACGCAAATCACTTGTCAGTGCGGTGTCAAGCCCCCAGATAATAAAGTGGCCTCCACTAGGCATGTGGCAGCCCATTGGAAAACATGATACAATCACATGACACCTGTCCAGAGGCGTGTTGAACAGATAAGCAGAAAAGGATTAAGCGGCACGGCAGGCTTACCAGGCTTCACCCTCAGCATGACACCTAGTAGTGCATTTAATTCACTTTGTCCTAACTGCCAGAGTTAGCTATGATAGCATTGTTAGGTATCTAATCACTAGATAATGATGGTTTTGCCACTGTGGTTACCCCTTGAGCTATAAAAGGAGGTCCAAGGCAACCCAAAAAGGGATTCGGTCCCCCCTCACACTTGTGCGCGTGTAGCTGCTCCCCCGAGGAAATCTTGCCGGGCTTGAGCGCTACGTGTTGTTGTCATTCCTCTACTCAATCCACCAAAATCAAGAGTAGGGTTTTACGTCTCACGGTGGCCCAAACCTGGGTAAAAAACACTAGTGTCATAATCGTCGTGCTGCCCCATGGCTTCCGCTCTTTGTGCAACGTGATCCCCCCCCCTTGCCGAACCACAAGGAGTTCATGGGCACATAAGTGATCGTGTCCACCCAGGACAAATATTATCAGGAATTACAAACTGGCATGATTAGATGTGGTATTGTTGAGGATAATGAAGCTATGCTTGCACATTTTATGGGTGGATTAAATAGAGAGATTCAAACCATTCTAGAGTATATGGAGTATAATAATATCACTCGTTTATTCCATCTTACTTGAAAAGCTGAATGTGAAGTACAGGATCGACATGCATTGGCATGAACTAATTTTTTTGCAGGTCGACCTTCCTCATGGACACTGCGTACATCATCTACTTCCACTCGTCCGGCTGCACCACCGCCTATTTCATCCATCACCTCTAACCATGATAAAGGCAAATAGGCACCACCACCATCATCCAGGAGTACACTTTCTGGTCCTGCGCAGAGCTCTTCTCCATCCATGGCATCCACAGGGCCAACACATGATGTTATATGTCGTCATTGCACTAGTCGTGGTCACTATGTGAGCGAATGCCCATCTCAGTGTGTCATGATCGTTACTGAGGAACGGTGGGAATGAGTTCGCTAGTGATTATGACGAGGAGAATGTGGCTCTTATTACAAGTGAGGTACACGGTGGAGATGATTCTGCCCAAGAGACGCAATACATGGCTGCTGAAGACACTGATAGGTATGAAAGTTTAGTTGCTCAACGTTTTGACAGTGTAGGTCAGACAAGCTGAGCAAAATTAGAGGCATAATTTGTTCCACACAAAGGGAGTTGTGAAGGACCGTTATGTTCGCGTCATCATATATGGAGGGAGCTCCAACAGCTTGGCTAGCATGGAGATGGTTAAAAAGATGTCTCTCACCACAAGACCACATCCGCATCCTTACTACATCCAATGGTTCAACAACAACGACAAGGTTTAGGTAACCCGTACTATTCATGTGCATATTAGTATTGCTACATATGATGACTATGTTGATTGTGATGTGTTACCCATGCAAACATGTTCCTTATTACTTGGTATACCATGGCAATTCGGTAAAACTTTGTACACCATGGTAGAGACAATCATTATACTCTTGTTCATAAGGATAAACATGTAACACCTCGGAAGTAATTTACCTAATATGTACTCCAACTCTTGCCGTTTCCGGCGCTAAGTTATTTTATTTCCTCGGGTTCGGGTTTTTGTCTTCGCGTGTTGTTGTCTTTGTCATGCATCTCATATCATGTCATCATGTGCATTGCATTTGCATACGTGTTCGTCTCACGCATCCGAGCTTCTTCCCCGTTGTCCGTTTTGCATTCTGGCACTCCGTTCTCCTCCGGTGGTCATTTCTACCTTTGTTTCGTGTGTGGGGGTTAAACATTTCCGGATTGGACCGAGACTTGCCAAGCGGCCTTGGTTTACTACCGGTAGACCGCCTGTCAAGTTTCGTACCATTTGGACTTCGTTTGATGCTCCAACGGTTAACCGAGGGACCGAAAAGGCCTTGTGTGTGTTGCAGCCCAACACCCTTCCAATTTGGCCCAAAACCCACCAAAACCCTCTCCTTCATCTAGAGCATTCGATCACGATCGCGTGGCCGAAAACCGCACCTCATTTGGACTCTCCTAGCTCCTCCTATGCCTATAAATAGCCCCCCTCCAAAATTCACGTCTCTTTCTTCCCCGAAACCGTAATTTCCCCGCTCCTCGCCGCCCCGGACACGTCCGGCCCGGCCGGACAGCGTCCGCCGCCGCCTCCGGCTAACCGGGGCCCGCCACGTGGCACCCCGCGCAGTCCCCGCCGCCGCGGCCCGGAGAGCCCGGATCGGGCCCTCCCCCGCCGCCGCCTCGCTCCGGCGGCGCCCCGCCTTGCCGCTCCCGCCGGCCAACGCCGCGGCGCTCCGGCAACCGCATTCTGGCGACCCAGCCGGCCTCGTCTCCTTCGTCCCCCACGTCTAGTTCCACTCCGGCGCGCTCTTCCTCGAGCTCCGGCGAGCTCCTCGACGAACTTTGGTTTCCGCGCGTGAACAGTGCCGGCCAGATCCGATCTGAACCGGATAAACCCTAGGGTTGACTCCTTTTTTTCCCTAAGTCTACAAATTATATTACCATGTTCATCGTGCCATAACTTTGCATCCGTAGATCCGTCTTGGGCGTATAGCATATCAAAATGTTCGTCTCAGAGAGCACATCATTTCATATCATTGCATCATTTTCATTTGAGTTCATCTTGATGCCCGAAATGCTATTGGAAGAGTGCTGTTTGAGTTAATTGTCAGATCTACTGCACCAAATAGCTATTTGTTAATTTTGCCATGATTAATGTGTGCATGATATGCCCCTGAGATCTACATGAGTTTTGTTATATGCTTTGCCATATTTACAGAGGTGCTATCCATGTATTTGTGTGATGTGTGTGGTGACTAGCACAAGCTTGCAAAGTGATGCATTCGTTAATGCTGATTTCAGGGACTTAGCAATTTCACTAAGTCCTTGATCTGTTTTTATCAATATGCCATATGTTCATGTTGTTTCCTAGTGATCCGTGCCTCTTTTGAGGATGATCAGTAAGGATGATTTGTTAATCTTATAGTGCTCTATTCATCCATGTCTTTGTTTGCAATTATGGAGCACCCTAGCTTGAGTCAATCGAGCTCTACTTTTGCTATTTCATGAATCTGGGCAGATTGTCTACTTGTTAGCGATTTTGCCGAGGATGTTGTAGTTGATCCGTGCATGCTATGTTGTTGTTCTTGCCATGTCTAGCTTGTATAATGTGTATTCTTGATGTGTGTGTGCTTAGATTGTCTTGCCTTGCTCTGTAGTGAGTGCATCGAGCTCGTAAACATGCCTACTTGATATCTGATTTGCATGCTCCAGTTTTTCTCTAAGTCTGTGATCTGATTATGCTTTTGCCATGTTCACATGCTTGCAATTGTATTTTGTGATCCCTTTTGGCTCAAGGTCACTAAGGGACTTTTGTTAAGCTCTTCGAGTAGCTCCATCCCATGCCTTGCTTTGCCATGTTAAGTTCCTGTAGCATATAGTTTCATTGCTCCAAAGAGTGCTACCTGATCTGAAATTCCAGACAAGTGTTAATTTCACCAAGTCTGAAACTTGTTTACCAATTGCACTTTTGCCATGCTTCTTTGAACCTGTTAATGGATGAATTGGACGTAGCTCAGTGTTCATCTTTTGTTAAGCATCATGAGTGGATCGCTGCCATGTATTTTGTTGCCATGTTTGAGTGCTGTAGAATGTTTGTCTTGTTGCATTTAGATGGCTACTTGCTGTTTATCGCAGACCGGTGCCATATTTGTTTTGCTTGCAATTTCTAAACCGTGCATCCGATTCCGGTGTTCTTTATATCGATTTCAACCGAAATCACCTCACCTTTCCAGTGGCACTCTTGTATTTCCAAGTTGAGGCCAGGTTCATTCATTCCTTGTCAAATCTTGCATATGCATCACATATCGCATCCCGCATAGCATACCATGTTTGCATCATGTTGTTTGAGCTTTGCACGTGGTTGATTGTGTTCCTCTTGCTTGTTTGTTTGTTTGGGTAGAGCCGGGAGACGAGTTCGCTAACGAGGAGCCCGTTGAGTTTGCTTTCGAGGATCCGGTCAACTCTGACAACTTTGCAGGCAAGATGATCATACCCTCGAAATCACTTCTATCTTTGCTTTGCTAGATGCTCGCTCTTTTGCTATGCCTATGCTACGATGCCTACCACTTGCTTATCATGCCTCCCAAGTTGCCATGTCAAACCTCTAACCCACCATGTCCTAGCAAACCGTTGATTGGCTATGTTACCGCTTTGCTCAGCCCCTCTTATAGCGTTGCTAGCTGCAGGTGAAGATTGGAGACCGTTCCTTGTTGGAACATTATTTACTTGTTGGGATATCACTATATTATCTTGTTATCTTAATGCATCTATATACTTGGTAAAGGGTGTAAGGCTCGGCCTTTTGCCTAGTGTTTTGTTCCACTCTTGCCGCCCTAGTTTCCGTCATATCGGTGTTATGTTCCCGGATTTTGCGTTCCTTACGCGGTTGGGTGATAATGGAACCCCTTGACAGTTTGCCTTGAATAAAACTCTTCCAGCAATGCCCAACCTTGGTTTTACCATTTGCCACCTAGCCTCTTTTTCCCTTGGGTTTCCGGAGCCCAAGGGTCATCTTATTTAAACCCCCCCGGGCCAGTGCTCCTCTGAGTGTTGGTCCAAATTAGAGTCATGTGCAGCGCCCCCTCGGGGAAACTTGGGGTTTGGTTTTAGTTGTATGGAGAGCTCATCTGAGTGTGCCCTGAGAACAAGATATGTGCAGCTCCTATCGGGATTCGTCGGCACATTCGGGCGGTGTTGCTGGATTTGTTTTAACTTGTCGAAGTGTCTTGTAGAACCGGGATACCGAGTCTGATCGGAATGTCTCGGGAGAAGGTATATCCTTCGTTTACCGTGAGAGCTTGTCATGGGCTAAGTTGGGACTCCCCTGCAGGGATTTGAACTTTCGAAAGCCGTGCCCGCGGTAATGGGCAGATGGGAATTTGTTAATGTCCGGTTGTAGATAACTTGAACCTTAACTTAATTAAAATAAATCAACTATGTGAGTAACCGTGATGGTCTCTTCTCGGCGGAGTCCGAGAAGTGAACACAGTGTTGGAGTAATGTTTGCCGTAGTTGGTTCTGTAGTTCTTCGTTCGTGCTTTGCCTTCTCTTCTCGCTCTCTTTTGCGAACAGGTTAGCCACCATATATGCTAGTCGCTTGCTGCAGCTCCACATATTTACCTTGCCTTACCTATAAGCTTAAATAGTCTTGATCGCGAGGGTGCGAGATTGCTGATTCCCTGTGGCTCACAGATTACTTCCAAACCAGATGCAGGGACTGATGACTCCGTTCCAGATGATGCACTTGAGCTCAAGTGGGAGTTCGACGAGGACTCACGCCGTTACTATGTGTCTTTCCCTGATGATCAATAGTGGTGCCCAGTTGGGTCGATCGGGACCGTGTCGCATGTTGGGTTGATCTTTTATTTTGGTATCGTAGTTGGACCATGAGTGATTGGATGATGTAATGCTATTTATGTACTTTGTGTGAAGTGGCAAGTGTAAGCCAACTATGTTACCTTCCCTTTTATTATCTATCTACATGGGATGTTGTGAAGATTGCCTTACTTGCGACATTGCTTTCAATGTGGTTATGCCTCTAAGTCGTGCTTCGACACGTAGGAGATATAGCCGCATCGAGGGCGTTACAAAACATATCACTTTGCTTCCTATGACTCCTGATTCCATTTTGAAAGATGATATTAATCGAGCTAGTAAAGCAAAACAGGAGAAAAATAAGAGTGAAAATCAGATAGTGGCAAAAGAATTTGAGCAATAAATGAAACCTAATAATAAACCTTCTAGTGTTGCTTCTTAAATTAAACTGAAAAGTGGATATTTGCTTACCACCAAATCTAATATTGATGATCTAGATTGCAGCAAATCTGTTTGCTATGCTTTTGTGTGCCAAGAGGCATTATTTTCATTCAAGGACGTGCCTTCCTCTTTGCCTCCTACTAGCAACTAACATTTTGCAGGAGTTTGCTGACATCTTTCCACAAGACGTGCCACCGGGATTACCACATATTCGTGGGATTGAGCATCAGATTGACTTAATTCCCGGTGCATCGCTACACAACCGTGCACCATACCATACCAATCCAGAGGAGAAGAATGACATTATGCATCAAGTACATTAGTTACTCAACAAAGGTTATATACGTGAATCCCTTAGTCCTTGTGTTGTACGTATTATTCTAGTGCTGAAAAAGGATGGTACGTCGCATATGTGCATTGATTGTAGGTGATGGAAATATGCCTTAGAGACAATAATAAAATGGTTATTATTATATTTCCTTAATCATGATAAAGGTTTATTATTCATGCTAGAATTGTATTGACCAGAAACTTAAATACATGTGTGGATACATAAACAAATACTATGTCCCTAGTGAGCCTCTACTAGACTAGCTCATTGATCAAAAGATGGTCAAGGTTTCCTAACCATAAACATGTGTTGTCACTTGATAACGGGATCACATCCTTAGGAGAATGATGTGATGGAAAAGACCCATTTGTTAGCTTAGCATATGATCGTTGAGTTTATTGCTACTGCTTTCTTGATGTCAAATACATATTCCTTCGACCATGAGATCATGCAACTCCCGGATACCGGAGGAATACCTTGTGTGCTATCAAATGTCACAACATAACTGGGTGATCATAAAGATGCTCTACAGGTATCTCCGAAGGTGTCTGTTGAGTTGGCATGAATCAAGATTGGGATTTGTCAGTCCGTATGACTGAGAGGTATCTCTTGGCCGTCTCGGTAATACAACATCACAAGAAGTTTGCAAGCAACGTGACTAAGGAGCTAGGTACAAGATGATGTATTATAGAACAAGTAAAGAGACTTAACGTAATGAGATTGAACTAAGTATGAAGATACAGATGATTGAATCATAGGGAAGTGACATAACGACAGACAAAGGGAACTACGTATACTATTATAAAGATTCAACTGATAAAGATCTTCGTAGAATATGTAGGAACCAATATGGGCATCCAGGTCCCGCTATTGGTTATTGACCAGAGAAGTGTTGGGGAACGTAGTAATTTCAAAAAAATTCCTACGCACACGCAGGATCATGGTGATGCATAGCGACGAGAGGGGAGAGTGTCGTCCACGTACCCTCGTAGACCGTTAAGCGGAAGCGTTATGACAACGCGGTTGATGTAGTCGTACGTCTTCACGATCGACCGATCCTCAGTACCGAACGTACGGCACCTCCGTGTTCAGCACACGTTCATCTCGGTGACGTCCCACCAACTCACGATCCAGTAGAGTTTGGGGAAGAGTTTCGTCAGCACGACGGCGTGGTGACGATGTTGATGAAGTTACCGCAGCAGGGCTTCGCCTAAACACCGCTACAGTATTACCGAGGTGGATTATGGTGGAGGGGGGCACCGCACACGGCTGGGAGAGATCTTTGCGATCAACATGTGTGTCTAGAGGTGGCCCCCTGCCCCCGTATATAAAGGAGCAAGGGGGAGAGGCGTCCGGCCAGGAGAAGGCGCGCCAGGGAGGAGTCCTACTCCCACCGGGAGTAGGACTCCCTCCTTTCCTAGTTGGAGTACGAGAAGGGGGAAGGAGGAGGGAGAGAGGAAGGAAAGGGGGGCGCCGCCCCCCTCCTTGTCCAATTTGTACTAGAGGGAGAGGGGGGGCGCGTCCTGCCCTGGCCGCCCCTCGTCTTCTCCACTAAGGCCCATTTTGGCCCATTAAACCCCTGGGGGGGGGGGGGGTTCCGGTAACACCCGGTACTCCGATAAAATCCCGATTTCACCCGGAATACTTCTGATATTCAAATATAGGATTCCAATATATAAACCTTTATGTCTTGACCATTTCGAGACTCCTCGTCATGTCCGTGATCACATCTGGGACTCTGAACTTCCTTCGGTACATCAAAAGACATAAACTCATAATATAACCATCATCAAACATTAAGCGTGCGGACCCTACGGGTTCGAGAACTATGTAGACATGACCGAGACATGTCTCCGGTCAATAACCAATAGCGGAACCAGGATGCTCATATTGGTTCCTACATATTCTACGAAGATCTTTATCAGTCAAACCGCACAACACTATACGTTGTTCTCTTTGTCATCGGTATGTTACTTGCCCGAGATTCGATCGTCGGTATCCAATACCTAGTTCAATCTCGTTACCGGCAAGTCTCTTTACTCGTTCCGTAATACATCACCTCGTAACTAACTCATTAGTTATCATGCTTGCAAGGCTTATAGTGATGTGTATTACCGAGAGGGCCCAGAGATACCTCCCCGACAATCGGAGTGACAAATACTAATCTTGATCTATGCCAACTCAACAAGTACCATCGGAGACACCTGTAGAGCACCTTTATAATCACCCCATTATGTTGTGACATTTGGTAGCGCATAAAGTGTTCCTCCGGTATTCGGGAGTTGCATAATCTCATAGTCATAAGAACATGTATAAGTCATGAAGAAAGCAATAGCAGTAAACAAACGATCAAGTGCTAAGCTAACGGAATGGGTCAAGTCAATCACATCATTCTCCTAATGATGTGATCCCATTGATCAAATAACAACTCATGTCTATGGTTCGGAAACTTAACCATCTTTGATCAATGAGCTAGTCAAGTAGAGGCATACTAGTGACACTATGTTTGTCTATGTATTCACAGATGTATTATGTTTCCAGTTAATACAATTCTAGCATGAATAATAAACATTTGTCATGAAATAAGGAAATAAATAATAACTTCATTATTGCCTCAAGGGTATATTTCCTTCAGTATCCCACTTGCACTAGAGTCAATAATCTAGATTACTCAGTAATGATTTTAACACCCATGGAGCCTTGGTGCTGATCATGTTTTGCTCGTGGAAGAGGCTTAGTCAACAGGACTGCAACATTCAGATCCGTATGTATCTTGCAAATCTCTATATCTCCCACCTGGACTTGATCCCGAATGGAGTTGAAGCGTCTCTTGATGTGCTTGGTTCTCTTGTGAAATCTGGATTCCTTTGCCAAGGCAATTGCACCAGTATTGTCACAAAAAAAATTCATTGGACCCGATGCACTAGGTATTACACCTAGATCGGATATGAACTCCTTCATCCAGACTCCTTCATTCGCTGCTTCCCAAGCAGCAATGTACTCCACTTCACATGTAGATCCCGCCACGACGCTCTGTTTTGAACTGCTCCAACTGATAGCTCCACCGTTTAATATAAACACGTATCCGGTTTGCGATTTAGAATCGTCCAGATCAGTGTCAAAGCTTGCATCAACGTAACCATTTACGATGAGCTCTTTGTCACCTCCATAAACGAGAAACATATCCTTGGTCCTTTTCAGGTACTTCAGGATGTTCTTGACCGTTGTCCAGTGATCCACTCCTGGATTACTTTGGTACCTTCCTGCTAAGCTAATAGCAAGGCACACATCAGGTCTGGTACACATCATTGCATACATGATAGAGCCTATGGCTAACGCATAGGGAACACTTTTCATTTTCTCTCTATCTTCTGTAGTGGTCGGGCATTGAGTCTTACTCAACTGCACACCTTGTAACACAAGAAAGAACCCTTTCTTAGCTTGATCCATTTTGAACTTCTTCAAAACTTTATCAAGGTATGTGCTTTGTGAAAGTCCAATTAAGCGTCTTGATCTATCTCTATAGATCTTGATCCCAATATATAAGCAGCTTCACCGAGGTTTTTCATTCAACAACTTTTATTCAAGTATCCTTTTAAGCTGTCCAGAAATTCTATATCATTTCCAATCAACAATATGGCATCCACATATAATATTAGAAATGCTACAGAGCTCCCACTCACTTTATTGTAAATACAGGCTTCTCCAAAAGTCTGTATAAAACCATATGCTTTGATCACACTATCAAAACGTTTATTCCAACTCCGAGATGCTTGCACCAGTCCATAAATGGATCGCTGGAGCTTGCACACTTTGTTAGCTCCCTTTGGATCGATAAAACCTTCAGTAAAACCATATGCTTTGATCACACTAACAAAACGTTTATTCCAACTCCGAGATGCTTGCACCAGTCCATAAATGGATCGCTGGAGCTTGCACACTTTGTTAGCTCCCTTTGGATCGATAAAACCTTCAGTAAAACCATATGCTTTGATCACACTAACAAAACGTTTATTCCAACTCCGAGATGCTTGCACCAGTCCATAAATGGATCGCTGGAGCTTGCACACTTTGTTAGCTCCCTTTGGATCGATAAAACCTTCAGTAAAACCATATGCTTTGATCACACTAACAAAACGTTTATTCCAACTCCGAGATGCTTGCACCAGTCCATAAATGGATCGCTGGAGCTTGCACACTTTGTTAGCTCCCTTTGGATCGATAAAACCTTCAGGTTGCATCATATACAATTCTTCTTCCAGAAATCCATTCAGGAATGCAGTCTTTACATCCATTTGCCAAATTTCGTAATCACAAAATGCGGCAATTGCTAACATGATTCGAACGGACTTAAGCATCGCTACGGGTGAGAAGGTCTCATCGTAGTCAACTCCTTGAACTTGTCGAAAACCTTTTGCAACAAGTCGAGCTTTCTAGACAGTAACATTACCATCAGTGTCTGTCTTCTTCTTGAAGATCCATTTGTTCTCGATGGCTTGTCAATCATCAGGCAAGTCAACCAAAGTCCACACTTTGTTCTCATACATGGATCCCATCTCAGACTTCATGGCCTCAAGCCATTTTGCGGAATCTGGGCTCATCATCGCTTCTTCATAGTTCGTAGGTTCGTCATGGTCAAGTAACATGACCTACAGAACTGGATTACCATACCACTCTGGTGCGGATCTTGCTCTGGTTGACCTACGAGGTTCGGTAGTAATTTGATATGAAGTTTCATGATCATCATCATTAGCTTCCTCACTAATTGGTGTAGATGTCACAGGAACCGGTTTCTGTGATGAACTACTTTCCAATAAGGGAGCAGGTACAGTTACCTCATCAAGTTCTACATTCCTCCTACTCACTTCTTTCGAGAGAAACTCCTTCTCTAGAAAGGATCCATTCTTAGCAACGAATATCTTGCCTTAGGATCTGTGATAGAAGGTGTACCCAATAGTTTCCTTTGGATATCCTATGAAGACACATTTCTCCGATTTGGGTTCGAGCTTATCAGGTTGAAGCTTTTTCACATAAGCATCGCAGCCCCAAACTATAAAAAACGACAACTTTGGTTTCTTGCCAAACCATAGTTCATAAGGTGTCGTCTCAACGGATTTTGATGGTGCCCTATTTAACATGAATGCAGCCGTCTCTAAAGCATAACCCCAAATGATAGCGGTAAATCAGTAAGAGACATCATAGATCGCACCATATCTAGTAAAGTACGATTACGACGTTCGGACACACCATTACGCTGTGGTGTTCCGGGTGGGGTGAGTTGCGAAACTATTCCGCATTTTTTCAAATGTAGGCCAAACTCATAACTCAAATATTCTCCTCCATGATCAGATCGCATAAACTTTATTTTCTTGTTACGATGATTTTCCACTTCACTCTGAAATTCTTTGAACTTTTCAGATGTGTCAGACTTATGTTTCATTAAGTAGATATACCCATATCTGCTCAAATCATCTGTGAAGGTGAGAAAATAACGATACCCGCCGCGAGCTTCAATATTCATCGGACCACATACATCAGTATGTATGATTTCCAACAAATTGTTGCTCGCTCCATAGTTTCGGAGAACAACGTTTTAGTCATCTTGCCCATAAGGCATGGTTCGCGAGTACCAAGTGATTCATAATCAAGTGATTCCAAAAGTCCATCAGTATGGAGTTTCTTCATGCGCTTTATACCAATATGACCCAAACGGTAGTGCCACGAATAAGTTGCACTATCATTATCAACTCTGCATCTTTTGGCTTCAACATTATGAATATGTGTATCACTACTATCGAGATTCAACAAGAATAGACCACTCTTTAAGGGTGCATGAGCATAAAAAATATTACTCATATAAATAGAACAACCATTATTCTCTGATTTAAATGAATAACCGTCTCGCATCAAACAAGATCCAGATAATATGTTCATGCTTAACGCTGGCACCAAATAACAAATATTTAGGTCTAATACTAATCCCGAAGGTAGATGTAGAGGTAGCATGCCGACGGTGATCACATCGACTTTGGAACCATTTCCCACGCGCATCGTCACCTCATCCTTAGCCAGTCTTTGCTTAATCCGTAGTCACTGTTTCGAGTTGCAGATATTAGCAGCAGAACCAGTATCAAATACCCAGGTGCTACTGCGAGCTCTGTAAGGTACACATCAATAACATGTATATCACATATACCTTTGTTCACTTTGCCATCCTTCTTATCCGCCAAATACTTGGGGCAGTTCTGCTTCCAATGACCAGTCTGTTTGTAGTAGAAGCACTCAGTCTCAGGCTTAGGTCCAGACTTGGGTTTCTTCTCCTCAGCAGCAACTTGTTTGCCGTTCTTATTAAAGTTCCCCTTCTTCTTCCCTTTGCCTTATTCTTGAAACTGGTGGTCTTATTGACCATCAACACTTGATGCTCCTTCTTGATTTCTACCTCCGCAGCCTTTAGCATCGCGAAGAGCTCGGGAATAGTCTTATTCATCCCTTGCATATTATAGTTCATCATGAAGCTTTTGTAGCTTGGTTGCAGTGATTGAAGAACTCTGTCAATGAAACTATCAACAGGAAGATTAACTCCCAGTTGAGTCAAGTGATTATGATACCCAGACATTTTGAGTATATGCTCACTAAAAGAACTATTCTCCTGCATCTTGCAGCTATAGAACTTATTGGAGACTTCATATCTCTCAATCCGAGCATTTGCTTGAAATATTAACTTCAACTCCTCGAACATCTCATATGCTCCATGATGTTCAAAACGTCGTTGAAGTCCCGGTTCTAAGCCGTAAAGCATGGCACACTGAACTATCGAGTAGTCATCAGCTTTAGTCTGCCAAACATTCTTAACGTTGTCAGTAGCATCTGCAGCAGGCCTGGCACCCAGCGGTGCTTCTAGGACGTAATTCTTCTGTGCAGCAATGAGGATAATCCTCAAGTTACAGACCTAGTCCGTGTAATTGCTACCATCATCTTTCAACTTTGCTTTCTCAAGGAACGCATTAAAATTCAACGGAACAACAGCACGGGCCATGTATCTACAACAACATAGATAAGCAAAATACTATTAGGTACTAAGTTCATGATAAATTTAAGTTCAATTAATCATATTGCTTAAGAACTCCCACTTAGATAGACATCCCTCTAATCATCTAAGTGATCACGTGATCCATATCAACTAAACCATAACCGATCATCACGTGAAATGGAGTAGTTTTCAATGGTGAACATCACTATGTTGATCATATCTACTATATGATTCATGCTCGACCTTTCGGTCTCAGTGTTCCGAGGCCATATCTCCATATGCTAGGCTCGTCAAGTTTAATCCGAGTATTCTGCGTGTGCAAAACTGGCTTGCACCCGTTGTAGATGGATGTAGAGCTTATCACACCCGATCATCACATGGTGTCTCAGCACGAGGAACTTTGGCAATGGTGCATACTCAGGGAGAACACTTTTATCTTGAAATTAAGTGAGAGATCATCTTATAATGCTACCGATAAACAAAGCAAAATAAGATGCATAAAGGATAAACATCACATGCAATCAATATAAGTGATATGATATGGCCATCATCATTTTGTGCTTGTGATCTCCATATCCGAATCACCGTCATGATCACCATCGTCACCGGCACGACACCTTGATCTCCATCGTAGCATTGTTGTCGTCTCGCCAACTATTGCTTCTACGACTATCACTACCACTTAGTGATAAAGTAAAGCAATTACAGGGCGATTGCATTGCATGCAATAAAGCGACAACCATATGGCTCCTGCCAGTTGCCGATAACACTGTTACAAAAGATGATCATCTCATACAATAAATATAGCATCATGTCTTGACCATATCACATCACAACATGCCCTGCAAAAACAAGTTAGACGTCCTCTACTTTGTTGTTGCAAGTTTTACGTGGCTGCTATGGGCTGAGCAAGAACCGTTCTTACCTACGCATCAAAACCACAATGATAGTTCGTCAAGTTAGTGCTGTTTTAACCTTCTCAAGGACCGGGCGTAGCCACACTCGGTTCAACTAAAGTTGGAGAAACTGACACCCGCCATCCACCTGTGTGCAACGCACGATGGTAGAACCAGTCTCGCGTAAGCATACGCGTAATGTCGGTCCGGGCCGCTTCATCCAACAATACCGCCGAACCAAAGTATGACATGCTGGTAAGCAGTATGACTTGTATCGCCCACAACTCACTTGTGTTCTACTCGTGCAAATAACATCAACGCATAAAACCAGGCTCGGATGCCATTGTTGGGGAACGTAGTAATTTCAAAAAAAATTCCTACGCACACGCAGGATCATGGTGATGCATAGAAATGAGAGGGGAGAGTGTCGTCCATGTACCCTCGTAGACCGTTAAGCGGAAGTGTTATGACAACGCAGTTGATGTAGTCGTACGTCTTCACGATCGACCGATCCTCAGTACCGAACATACGTCACCTCCGCGTTCAGCACACGTTCAGCTCGGTGACGTTCCGTGAACTCATGATCCAGTAGAGTTCGGGGAAGAGTTTCTTCAACATGACGGCATGGTGACGATGTTGATGAAGTTACCGCAGCAGGTCTTTGCCTAAACACCACTACAGTATTACCAAGGTGGATTATGGTGGAGGGGGCGCCGCACACGGCTGGGAGAGATCTTTGCGATCAACTTGTGTGTCTAGAGGTGCCCCCTGCCCCCGTATATAAAGGAGCAAGAGGGGAGAGGCGGCCGGCCAGGAGGAGGCGTGCCAGGTAGGACTCCCTCCATTCCTAGTTGGAGTAGGAGAAGGGGGAAGGAGGAGGGAGAGAGGAAGGAAAGGGGGGCGCCGCCCCCCTCGTTGTCCAATTCAGACTAGAGGGAGAGGGGGCACACGGCCTGCCCTGGCCGCCCCTCCTCTTCTCCACTAAGGCCCTTTTTGGCCCATTAACCCCCCCCCCCCCCCCGGGGGGGGGGGGTCCGGTAACGCCCGGTACTCCGGTAAAATCCCGATTTCACCCGGAACACTTCCGATATCCAAATATAGGCTTCCAATATATCAATCTTTAGGTCTCGACCATTTCGAGAGTCCTCGTCATGTCCGTGATCACATCCGGGACTCCGAACTTCCTTCGGTACATCAAAACACATAAACTCATAATATAACCGTCATCGAACTTTAAGCGTGTGGACCCTACGGGTTTGAGAACTATGTAGACATGACCGAGACATGTCTCCGGTCAATAACCAATAGAGGAACCTGGATGCTCATATTGGTTCCTACATATTCTACGGAGAACTTTATCGGTCAAACCGCACAACACTATACGTTGTTCTCTTTGTCATCGGTATGTTACTTGCCCGAGATTCGATCATCGGTATCCAATACCTAATTCAATCTCGTTACCGGCAAGTCTCTTTACTCGTTCCGTTATACATCACCCCATAACTAACTCATTAGTTATCATGCTTGCAAGGCTTATAGTGATGTGTATTACCGAAGGGCCCAGAGATACCTCCCCAACAATCGGAGTGACAAATCCTAATCTTGATCTATGCCAACTCAACAAGTACCATCGGAGACACCTGTAGAGCACCTTTCTAATCACCCAATTACGTTGTGACGTTTGGTAGCACAAAAAGTGTTCCTCCGGTATTCGGGAGTTGTATAATCTCATAGTCATAAGAGCATGTATAAGTCATGAAGAAAGCAATAGCAGTAAACAAACGATCAAGTGCTAAGCTAACGGAATGGGTCAAGTCAATCACATCATTCTCCTAATGATGTGATCCCATTGATCAAATAACAACTCATGTCTATGGTTAGGAAACTTAACCATCTTTGATCAATGAGCTAGTCAAGTAGAGGCATACTAGTGAGACTATGTTTGTCTATGTATTCGCACATGTATTATGTTTCTGGTTAATACAATTCTAGCATGAATAATAAACATTTATCATGAAATAAGGAAATAAATAATAACTTTATTATTTCCTCTAGGGCATATTTCCTTCAAGAAGCGTCTCGTTCATGTCTACATCATTCTTGAACCCATAGGGTCCGCACACTTAACGTTCATTGACGATATAGTATTATATGAGTTATGTATGCTGAGTGACCGAATGTTATTCGGAGTCCCGGATGAGATCACAGACATGACGAGGAGCTCCAGAATAGTCCGGATGTAAAAATTGAGATATAGGATGATATGGTTGGGCCAAGGGGTAGGCCCACATGGCTGTAGGTCGGTGCAAAAGGAAGTTTTGTGGAGGTCAGGGACCAGACACTTGGGAATCTGGCGTCTGGTACTGGAAACTGAGAAGGACTCTTCCTTGCATTCCAAACCGACTTTGAGGTGCCTCTTTCTATAAGAAACGACCCCAGGGCTCAACATATAAATAGAGGGGTAGGGCTAGAACCAAGAACACATCAAGATTCACCAAGTCGTGTGCCGGCAACCCCGCAGCCTCTAGTTTATCCTCGATCATAGTTTCTATTGTGCTTGGCGAAGCCCTACGGAGATTGTTCTTCACCACCACCATCACCACGCCATCGTGCCGCCAGAACTCATCTACTACTTCACCTCTCTTGCTGGATCGAGAAGGCGAGGACGACATCGAGCTGAACGTGTGCTGAACGCGGAGGTGTCGTATGTTCGGTACTTGATCGGGAAGGATCATGTAGTTCTATGACTACATAAACCGCGTTGATAAACGCTTCAGTTTAGCAATCTACCAGGTTATGTAGATGCTCCCCCCTCTCATACCTATCTCCCCCCTCATGGATAGATCTTGTGTGTGCGTAGAGTTTGTTTGTTTTCCATGCAATGTTCCCCAACAGTGGCATTGTTGGTGTCAAAACAGGCAGACCTCAAGCCCTCTCGAGGAGGCAATACCCTACGTCTTGCTTGATTATATTGGATGTATAGTATGGTTTACAAAGTAGGTCTACCTCGAGATCAACATGAGCTAAACCCTAAGGTGATGAGGTGACGAATATAGCTCTAGTCTTAAAGACTACAACCCTAGGTTTATACAGACACCGATAGGTTAGGGTTACAGGAGATAGATTAAAATAAGGAATAAAAAGATCCTGCCTATCCTTGACTTGGAGGGCAGACCACGGCTTCATAGATCTCTCATTGCTATACAGCTTCACCAGTCCAGCCCATACTCAATGGGCCGACACCCCGAGGACCCCTTAGTCCGTGAGTCCCTTAGTAACCCCCGAACTTGCCTCCAACGCTAAAGCTTGTGCCCGGCATCTGTTCTCCTAACTTTATTCAGCTTGCGAGGTGAGTTCCTAATTCACTTCATTCATGCTCGGAGCCAAGGGGTATCCGAAATTTGAAACATCGGTTTTTGTTAGCAACGAAGTCAAAAAATAAAAAATCGTTCAAGTGTAAACAATGCCTTTATCTAACAACTTTTTCTCTCTCAAAGAGTCATGTCCAGCCATTACGCCAAGCAGTTACTATTCCTTGAAGTGCGGATCGAGGCTGATGCCACGTTTGGCATGTATTCTCGAGGTGGAGATTGTGTCCCGCCTTTCGGGGGATATGATCAATGATTTTGATTCCCCTCCCTGCACATAACATTGCGGGCGTATCGGGAAGTGGAGAAGCCAACAGCGTGGAAAAAGGAACCCCTGGCTTGTCAAGAGCCTATAACGGGGGAGCCACTATAGTCAGCATCCCATGCCTAATTCTACCTTCCGCTCATGTAGATCCTCAGAGCTCCAGCGCCCCTTCTCTCTGCCTCCACAGCAAATCCCACTCCGTCTCCAGCCAATGCAGGATCTGGTGCTAATGGGAAGTGGACGGCCTCCATCGTCACCGACGGCGATATCATGAAGCTTAAGCAGGTCGGCTATTTGTCGGCCGACATTGCCTATCGGGCCCCCGAAGAGGGCCAGATCATCCCTCCGTCCGAGCCGGGCGAAAGGGTCGTATTCCTCCCCCCATTTCCTTAGGGGGCTAGGATTTCCCCTGCACCGCTTTTGTGTGAGGGTTGATGTTCTTCTACGGGCTAGATTTTCACGATCTAGCCCCCAACTCCCTCCTCCACATCTCATCCTTAATGTCCTGGGTCCAAAGTAGTACAAGTAATACAAATTTTTTTTGAGTGTAGGCTTTTCCCTGTTCAAGCCTGCCTACTAGAATCGCCAGGAAAAGTGAAGGAAAACATAGCAATTGGAAAGTTTCCTATGGTACTAATATTCATTCATTTTGTTCAAAGGTATGGAGCAAAGGGAAACTGTAGGATTTGTGTCGGATCACGGGGTTCCGGAAAAACCCTCAAGGTTTGAACACTAGGGTACGCGCGAAGATCTCCCCACTACCGATCCACGTCCTAACTCAGCTAAGATCTTACGAACTAACTCGACGAACTCGCAACACAAAGGGCACAAGATTTATATTGGTTCGGGCCACCGTTGTGGTGTAATACCCTACTCCAGTGTGGTGTGGTGGATTGCCTCTTGTGCTGAGGATGAACAGTACAAGGGGAAGAACAACCTCCTGAGGAGAGGTGATCTTGTGCTTGGTGGATGTGTTTGTGGGGATGGACTAGTTCTAGTCTAAGATGAGGTCCCTCCCCTAGCTACGGTGGTGGCTATTCCTATTTATAATGGCCTTGGTCCTCTTCCCAAATATTGAGCGAGAAGGGATCCCACAACGGCCAATTTAAAGGGGGACAGCTAGTACAAGCTATCCCGACAAAAGCAGTCTTCGCCTGCCAAAGGCGCTGGTGGTGACGCTGTCTTGGGCTCCATGGTGACCTTCGTCTTGCCGTCCTTCTGGTCTTGGTCTCGTTGCACCAATATGGAAACCTTTGTTTGATGCCTCGGTACTCTGCGCCTGCACTTGCTCCCTTGGCACCAAAGGGGAAACAAGGACACTATGCGTGCTGGCACCCGCCTGGCCTTGGTCGTCATCGCTCACGTCACTGGAACCTTGCGAGGTTGGCCTCGCCTTGAACTCTCCGCCCCTCGCGAGCCAGACCGGTGAGGCCACTCCTGAGGAGGTCTTGTGTCGTCTACCTCGCGAGGCTTGGCCCCTCACGAGGGTCTTGGGTCCGTGCTGGTGAAGATGGGTCGTACGGGCCTGCTCGCAGAGCCACGCCATGGGCTGCAGGCAGGCAAGTCTGGGGACCCTCGTTCCCAGAACGCCGATAGTAGCCCCCGGGCCCATGGCGCGCTCGGGCTTGGCTTCGAGGCGAAGCCAAAGGCCAAGTGCAGAGCGCCACAAGCCCCAATAGCCTACGGCCTGGGTCGACGTGTGGTGGTTTATTGGACACTTGGTGGCCACTACAGCCTACACCGTTATTCTTCCATCGCTAGTGCCATACTTTCCCAATTCCTCTGCTTCCCCGAAGCCCTGCTCCCCTTTCCAATCTGACCTGAGCTCTGCCCACTCCATTGCCATGGCGCCAAAGCAAGCAGATAAGGGGAAGAAGCCTCTATCCTTCGCCGCTCTGCCCCCGGCCATTGAGCCCGCTGTTGGTAGGTCGCTGGTGCTGAACCAAGAGGTCATGGACAAGGTGCGCCCCATGCTCGCCTCCAGCTTCAACGAGTGGGGGGAGACGGCGGCCTGGCTTGCGTCTCGAGCTCACGTCGACCGGGCGGTCACCGAGGTCCCGTTCCTCATCGATGCCCTCTGGGCTGACTTGGTTCCTCCCTTCTCCGCCTTCTTCAACGTAGTGCTTGCCCATTATCAGATCCACATGCTGCACCTAGATCCCCAATCCGTGACCCTTCTTGCCATCTTCGCCTTTGTTTGTGAGGCCGTGGTAGGCATTGCTCCTTCCATGGCCCTTCTCCGCCACTTCTTCTTGTTCCACCTGATTGATCCTCGGTATAGCTCTGGATGCCTGAGCTTTCAAGCCATGGCGGCGACGGGATCGACTTCGAACTTCCACCATCCACGAGCGAGTTTCGGACACGGTGGGTGTTTTTGATGCCGGAGTGCTCGGCCCCCTGCTCTCCTCTCCCTCAGGGCCCGCCATTCCTAACTTCGGTTGGTGCCACCGGAGGCTCGCCGATCCGTGCCTTGTCCCCGTCTGGATCAGGTTGAGGTGGCTCAAAGACCTTGGCGTGACTACGCCTTTGGTGGTGAAGGAGTTCGTCCAGCGCCGAACCGCTCCGCTTCAGCGCCACTCCCGGTCGATGTGGGCCTTTCTCAGTAGCCAGGACCATATGAGACTTCAGGAGTCTAGGCTCCCCCTTGAGGCACGGCGAATGGTGCTTGAGGTCCTGACGGGCGTCCCGTTGCCAGACGACTTGCCAAGGAGGAGTTGCCTTTTGTACCGCTGCTTGAAGAAGATGACATTCGTGGAGCGGATGCCCTCCTTCGACGAGTGGGGGCTACGCCCAGTTGGCCTCGTGGGGCCCCATGAGAATCCATCGTCGTGGTCCCTCTCCTTGACGCTGGCGTCGTGCTCGCCCCAAGTGTGGATGCAGGGGGGCGAGCACCGCTGGGGGCCGATAGTGAAGGTGCCGAGATGCTGATGCCGCCCAGGGCTCCCAAGGCGTCGACCTCGGGGACTCGTGACTCTTGCCCTGGGGCGGCGGTTGAAGGGGCGACGCAGCCCGCGTCTCCTGAGGTCGGGGCTGAGGCCTTGGCAAGTCACTGCGAGGCTGAGCTGGATAGCTCCCCTCAGCTTGGCGCTTCTGAGGCGCCCCTCCGAGCACTTCTCCAGCTGTGCCTCATGTCGGCCTCCATGTCCAATGCTTCAGCCGGCTTTGCGTGGACTTCGAAGAACTCCTCAAGAGGAAGGGGCCCCCGAGCTGCGGCAGCAGCACCTTTGCGCTGTTAAAACAGAGGAAGTACATCGCTGTTAACGAGTAAGTACCTCATCTTGGTGATCTTCCGCGTGTTGCTTTCCTTCCTGACGATTGTCTCCTCAGGACCCGTTATGCCAAGGCTGCGAAATCTCCTTAGAAGCAACTTCCTCTCACTCTGTTTCCCCCGCCAAACTCAAGCACCACGGGCCCGTGCGCTGCCCATGGTGTGGGGTCAACCGTGGGAGTCGGCCGGTCGTCAAGGTGTCTTGAGCTCGCGCCTTCGTCGTCCCTTCTTCGCGGCCTTGCTTGGAGCATAGCAAGCATACCAAGGGTTCCTCCCCTGGTCGTGGATGGCGACTGGTTGGCCTCGATCCTAGGGTCTTCTTCAAGCAGCTAGCCTTCACTCGTTCTAGCCCCTTGCGAGGCCCGGCCAGCAAATGGGCGGGCACGAGGCACCAGCTCCCTGCTGGAAGCGGGCGAGTCAATTCGGGAACCATCCGCGGTCCCTGTGGAGGGGTACGGAGTCAGCAGCATGCTTGAGTCGGCGCGAGAAGGGAGCGTCGTCCGCCGCGAGTGCTTTCGGGAGGCAATGGGCGCGATGAACCGGCTTGGTGAAAAACTCGAGGTTGTGGACGCGCACCTCATGGTCGGGGGCCTTCGACTGGTGGAGGAGCAACGTAAGCTGAAGGTGGCCATCAACCTCGGGTGCCACCAGCGCGAGCTTGATAATGCGAAGGCCGAGGCATCCCTCACGACCTCGTGCGAAGCCTGCTCCCGAGCCTTGGAAGAAGCTCGGGAAGCTGACCGCCGCCGCGAGGCCGCGGAGGAACGCTCGCGGGAGCTCCAAGCCTGGAACGCCTCCTTGGAGGAGCAGGTGGAGGCGCGTAAATCCATCCTGGCGTCAATGAGAGGGATGCCCGTCAAAGAGGAAGAGGTCTGGAGGCGCGAGGAAGCCCCGGCGCTAGAAGTGGTGGAGCGCAGCCTCGAACTTGAGTGGCTGGAGACGAGGGAGCATCAAGTCGCCCAAGCGGAGGATGCCGTTGGCACGCGCGAGGCCAGGGCCCAGGAGAAGGTCGATCGCCGGGTGGCCGAGGCTCACGCGGGTCTTGAGGATAAGTTCGACCCGAAGTTGAATCTCGTAGAGGCTAAGGCTGTAGGTAGGACCACTGCCCTCAAGTCCAGGTTGGTCGAGGTGGAGCGGTGCGAGGAGGACGCCGTAGCCGCCCTGGCCTCGGTGCAGGCTGAGCTGGCCTCCGCCCGTGCCGAGCTGCTCCCTCATCGGCGGCGGGTCGCCGACGCCGAGTCCGTTGCGCAGCAGAATAGGGAAGAAGTGCTTCAGCGGTGGACGTTGGAGCGCGTGCACGCTCCCATGCACTAGGACCTCAGGAACAGGCCAACTCCTCCCTTGGCAATATCTGTGATGAGAATGCTCCTCATCCCCACGCTAACGACTACGCCAGCCACCTCCGCTTCTTCGCCGATGTGGTGACGCGCCTGAAGAGCCATTCCGAGAGGGCTCACCAGCTTGTTGAAGAGAGGAGTCGCAGCCTGCACGGGCGCGCGTTCTCCCGCGTCTTCAGCCATCTCCAGAACGCCGGTCCCAACTTCGATTTCGATGCTGCCATTGCTCCCGTACCTGAAGCCATCCGGGGTGACCTGGCGCGATGGGTTAAAGACAACGTGGATGCGCTGGTTAGGGACTTCACTTCTGACGACGATGGGGTGGTGGTCGCGGCGGACGAAGGCGACATGGTCGATGATGGCGATGGCGGCACCGAGAGAGGTGATGGTGATGCCAATGATGGCGGTAGCGATGCGAGTGACGCATCCGAGGGCGATCCTGGGGACGCAGCGAGCGACCTGTCCGATTGATTCCGTGCTTCTCACCTGTTTGCCCTGCACGTGAAGCTCGGGCGTGGCCCCAGAGGTTGTAAGAGCATTTTGGGAGGGGAAGCCCCTTATGTAAATACACTACTGCCTCTATCCCTTTTGGTTGAATTGAATATGTGTCTTCACGAACTCACATATGTTGGGGCAAGGTTGCTGTTGCAGTTTACCTTAGACTGGACGAGCCCAAAACCGGCTCAAGAGATTGTGAGTTTCTGGGAAGCTCCTGAGGAATTCATCGACACACCCGAGGGGGCCGCATGATAAGCGAGCGCCAGCCGCGACGCGACCCGTGTGTGGCTCGTGTGGTTCATGCCCAGCCCCGCTCGCGAGGGGCCCGCGAGGGGGGAGCGACAGGCGCGAACTCCGAAATAAGGCAAGAACCAGACTGCGAGAAATAGCTCGAATGAGAAAAAGGCATCCCCCCCCCTCGCGCGCATCAAACGAAAATTCAACTTCAACTTAAATCCAAATCCAGAAGGCAGGGTTACAGAAAAGAGATCCAAAGCAAATGGCCGCGTCCGGCGCCTAGTCTAGTCTTCGACGTCTTCTCACCAGCGCGGAGCTAAGTGTTGCCACTAGGCATGGGAGGGAGCCCCCGAGGCACAAGGGAGGCAGTCCTGAGAATCTGAGGCGTGTACAGCCCCACTAGTTATTACGTCAGAGTGTCATGGGCGGCAATCTTCATAGGCATGAGCCTTATCGCCTGACGAGGGCCCCGCCTTGCGCCACTCCCTACCACCGTAGGGATGACTGAAGACCAGGACGGCCTAACGAGGGCAGAGGGGACGCCAGCGGCGCCCTCGGTGACCACGGGTCCTCTGCCAGGGGAAGGGTCACCGGTGCCACCCCGGCAGAGGGCCTACCTCCGGGCGTTGCCTTGCTTTGCACGACGCGGGGAGGGGCCTTGCTCCTAGCCCCTCCCACGCTGCCCCAAGTGAGCCTCTTCTGGCGAGACGGATACCACCGTGACGGAACCGTCACCTGGTGCTGTGACCTGGTTCACTTGCGATTCATGGTTAGTGTAAGCCTGCCCCTGGGAGATTAGCGCTACACTGTAGCTGTTGTTGACGGCGCGGTTGGCGGGGCTCTAGGGCGGCTCCTGGAAGGCCTCAGCTCCTAGTGCCTCTTCTTCCCAGCCCGGCTCCAGGAATGATCCGGGGTCATCTTCTGGCGTGTACTCCTGGTTCATAATGTGGGGCACGTTGGCCCCCGAGGCCCTTGCTTTGAAGGCCTCGTCGTAGTACCCCACGCTCCATGTCGCCCGGCTCAAGACGTCATCCTAAGGATGGTGGGTTAGCGCCTCACCAGGGTCGCGTGCGGCGATGCTCGTGCCCGCGCCCATTTGAGGTGGTGCGGGTGCTAGGGGGCGCCCTCCGCCGAGGATCGTGCTGATGTCGACAAAGCCCCCGGGCACACTTGGGAGTACGCGGGCGCGACGAGGCCCGCCGTGGGATCCTGCCGCTACTTGGGGCGTCAGCTGGTAGTAGAAGGGCGGTGCTCCCGTGGCCACCGCATCCAGTAGCTCAGTGACGTGTTCCAGTAGTGGATCCCGACCGCTCTCCATCAGTCGGCACCGCAGCAGCTCCCGTGCCACCATGGGCGCGGGCCGCATGTTCGCCTGCTCCCTCCTGGTGTGCGGCGCCGTCACCACGGCGTGGCTTGCGGCCCTTGTAGCAGCTCGCGTCTGTCGGGGAGTTAGAGCAGAGGGTTAGTGACCGCGCCGCCCATGCCCCGCGGTGTTTGGCGGTGCGCGTGGCGCCTGAGGCACGGGGTTGTGGTCTTCCTGGGCTGGTAGCGCTGTACGGGATGGCCAGGCTGCCCAGCGGTCGGCGTTGGTCCTCGACTCGCCTGGCATCGGAGCCGTGAGGCGCCAAAGCATCAACAAGCGGATCGGCTGATGGGAGGAGTGCCTCGGCGCACCCCTACCTGGCGCGCCAAATGTCGGATCACGGCTTCCAGCAAAAGCCTCAAGGTTCGGACACTGGGGTGTGCGCGAAGATCTCCCCCTACCGATCCACGTCCTAACTCAGCTAAGATCTTATGAACTAACTCGACGAACTCGCAACACAAAGGGCACATGATTTATACTGGTTCGGGCCACCGTTGTGGGGTAATACCCTACTCCATTGTGGTGTGGTGGATTGCCTCTTGGGTGAGGATGAACAGTACAAGGGGAAGAACAACCTCCCGAGGAGAGGTGTTCTTGTGCTTGGTGGATGTATTGGTGGGGATGGACTAGTTCTAGTCTAAGATGAGGTCCCTCCCCTAGCTAAGGTGGTGGCTAGTACTATTTATAGTGGCCTTGGTACTCTTCCCAAATATTGAGCGGGAAGGGATCCCACAACGGCCAATTTGAAGGGGGAAAGATAGTAAAAGCTATCCTGACAAAAGCAGTCGTCGCCTGCCAAAGGCGCTGGTGGTGACGTTGTCTTGGGCTCCACGGTCACCTTCGTCTTGCCGTCCTTCTGGTCTTGGTCTCGTTGCACCAATATGGAAACCTTTGCTTGATTCCTCGGTACTCTGCGCCTGCGCTTGCTCCCTTGGCACCAAAGGGGAAACAAGGACACCGTGCGCGCTGGCGCCCGCCTGGCCTTGGTCATCATGGATCACGTCACTGGAACCTCGCGAGGTTTGCCTCGCCTTGAACACTCCGCCCCTCGTGAGCCAGCCCGTTGAGGCCGCTCCTGAGGAGGTCTTGTCTCGTCCGCCTCGTGAAGCTTGGCCCCTCGCGATGGTCTTGAGTCCTTGCTGGTGAAGATGGGCCATACGGGCCCGCTCGAAGAGCCATGCCGTGGGCCGCAGGCAGGCAAGTCTGGGGACCCCTGTTCCCAGAACACCGAAAATGTGTTCCTTTAGTGTCTCTTCGAAAGAAAAACCATAGGATTTTTAATATCCACTTGTCCTCCTTTTCAAATTCCTATTCAGGAAGCAGAATACTAAGAGATAGTAGCATAATAGCATTATAACCGTACATTTTCTTGTGGTTTGACTTAATTTCACCATGCTTCTTTGCATCATGTGATCTTCCAATTCTTGTGAACCAAACACCCAGATTGGCAGAAAATCTTGTATTTTAAAATTCTCTGTTTTGCACGTGCATTTCTATCCTATTCCTATGTATTTCCTATCCCTGCATTGTTAGAATTCTCCAATTCAAACAAGCCATTATAGAACTACTTCTGTTACAGATATGTGTCAAAGAAAACCTTGTGTGGTTGGTCTCGCTCCTACTGTGTTGTGTTCCACCCCGGCTCAGCTGCTCCACTGATGGAAGGGTTCACCACAGCAGGGATCATCCCTCCAGAAGGTCTTTCGTCGCCCCATATCTTCTTCCCCGCTGCCGGCAGCCATGACAACTGCATTACGATAATCAACTGAGTAGATGACCTTGAGGACTACACCGGTTCGCAAAAGAGGTCATACTCTTTCGTGTCTGCTTACGTTATGCACAACTTAATATGATGACATGCTACTTTATCGTCATGTTCACCGATTAGACTCCGAGTTAGGTCCAAACTAATTGAAAGTGCTAGTTATCGACTAGAGGGGGGTGAATAGGTGATTTTTATGAAAGTCTTCAAAACACGGGGGCTTTGAAGACAAACAGTACAAATGAACCTATTGATAAGCAGCAGAAGGAAGACTACACCAGACAAGCCATAGTCAAGTAAGCAATGAAGTGAAAGCACGAAGACTATCAACAGCTAGGAAGTATGGATCAGGATGGAAGATAGTATGAAGCCAAACAACAACAGTTTTCACACAGGGAAGTCAATCAGATCCCGCAAGCAGGCAATGACTTCACGAAGACAAACAGTAAGAAAAGAGAGATAGAGGATAGAACTAGCTGCTTGGTGAGGACAGGGATTTGTTGGACCAGTTCCAGTTGCTGTGACAACTGTACGTTTGGTTAGGGAGGCTGAGATTCAACTCAAAAGACCACGTCTTCACCTTATTCCCCTTGAGCTAAGGACACACAGTCATCACCCAATCACTTTGGTAAGTCTTCAAGGGAGACTTCCAAACCTTCACAGACTTCGTTGACTGGCGATCCACAATGATTCTTGGATACTCAGAACGTGACGCCTAACCGGCTGGAGGATTCACAGTCCCCAAGTGTAACAAGTCTTTAGATGACGCTGACAAAAAGACTTCAGTGATGCCTAACACTCTTTGGCTCTGGGTGTTTTGGGCTTTATCCTCGCAAGGATTTCTCTATCAAAGGCTTCGGAGGTGGGTTGCTCTCAAATGACAAAAGTCGTGCACTAACTCTGAGCAACCACCAATTTATGGTGTAGGGGGTGAGTATTTATAGCCAGGAGGCAACCCGACCTGATTTGTCCAAAATGACCCTGGGTCACTAAGGAACTAATATGTGTCCAACGGTCAAATTTCAAACACACGCGGCAACTTGACTTGGGCTACAAGTAACGCTGACTTATCCAGCTCTGGATAAGATTTGCTCTCATTGCCTTTGCTCGAAGACATAGGATTTGGTTGAGCATCACTTCAGTCACTCTCACTTTGTTCACTTGGACCCCATTTAATAGTATGGTGGTTCCTATGACTCAACAAGAAAGAAAAGGAAACTATGAAACAACTATGTCTTCACAATCCATAGTCTACATGCGATGTATTCTCATGTCATAGTCTTCAATGTGAATCTCTTCACAGACCACCATTGTCTTCAATGTCGTCACACATTTTTAGGGGTCATCTCCGGTAGGTAAACCGAATCAAGAGGGACTACTACCTGTGTTATCCTGCAATTCTCACAAACACATTAGTCCCTCAACCAAGTTTGTCGTCAATAGTCCAAAACCAACTAGGGGTGGCATTAGATGCACTTACAATCTCCCCCTTTTTGGTGATTGATGACAAACTAGTTGAAGTTTTCAACGGGGATAGAAGTATGTGAAATTGTACGGGTAAAGGTATTGTCTTCATAAGTAGGAAAAGGCTCCCCCTGAAGATGTGCATATAAGTAGTTTGCTCTTGAATGCAAATGCACATGGCAAGTTTTAATTGTGGAGATCATCTTCAACTGATGGAGACAATTCATTATGCATATAAAGATATAATGAAGATAATGACATGCATAGTGAAAAATGGACGTCTGCGGAATGACTTCATGTGGAATTTATCATCGCATCACAAAGTGGAAGACGACCATCAAGTTTAAGTGCTACAACCCAAAGAACCAAATGTATCAAAAACAAGAGTTGTAACCACTTAGTAGAAAAAAATAGCAACCACCCATATGGACCCGCTTGAAGTCTATCAACTCATATGCTTCTCACCCTTTTGTTAGTAAGGACCAAAAAGTTTTGAAGACATAGTGCATCTACTCGTTCACATCAGTTGTAGACGAAGGTGCAGGGTCGACGTTGTTGTTCGGTGGTGCAGAGGGGCCTGGTGCAGTGTCGAAACACAGTGAAGCCATGGCTGGTGAAGTGGCATCGTCTTCTTCTTTGACGACTCTCGCAACAACAGTTGCAGCCGAAGATGAATACTCAGAATCTTCAATGGGTGAAGTTCGACGCCAGCTTGCATTGCGAGGAGGGGTGGAGTCAAATTTGAAACCCTCAGTGAAGCCATCTTCACGAAGATTGTCTTCAGAGTAGAGAAGTGTGAGTCTCTTCTAGGACCTCCTACAGCCTTCATGAGCAACATATGAGTTCTTGGCCAAGTTTCTGATGTGATTGACGTCCACCAAGATGCTCAGCATCTGACGCTTTAGCCAGTCATGGTGCCTATCTTGTTTCTGAGGCAAGGCCACGAGAAGCTCTCGGTCATTGAGCACACGAGATCGCTTCTGAGGCCATTGAGCAATAGTGCTTTCAGTGGCTTCAGTAGTTGCACGACGAGGTGCACGTGTATTGCCAGCCAGAGGTAGACACGAGTAGCAACAAGGACTCCTTCAATTTGTTGCATGAAGCTTTGGCGATCAATGTTATGAAGATAAAGTGGCTCCTTGGCAGGCTGAGGGTAGATGGCTTCGACAGACATATCAACCCCAGGCAAGAAGATAAGATGGTTGCGAGCAGAGGGCTGATAGTTGACAGAAGAATGAAGCTTGAATAGGTGCATCACCCATGGAGCATAAAACTTTAGGCCAAATATATCAATTCCAGGTGCAGCAAGTTGCCTGATGAAGAAATCTTGAGCGTTGAAACTGATGCCATTCAGAATATAGAACACCAATGTCTTCATTATGCCTTCAAGCTTGGCTGCAGGAGAATGTCCTTTGACGGGCCATAGAGTTCATCTTACAATGTGATAAATGGTTCGGGGAAGATACTCAAGGTCTTCGACAAAGAATTCCTTAGGATATTCAGCATCTTGGGGCAGTGGCTACATCATGCTAAGCATCTGACTCATGTTTGGCTCAGGCTTCTGAAAGATGCTCTCCAATGCATTCCTATGTAGCTGACAACCAGGTTCCTAGTATTCACCTGGAGTGGGCAGGGATGTAAGCTCGATGATATCTTGAGCTTTGGCTTCATGGTGCACATCACCTGTCATCCACTCAAGGACCCAAGTCTTCAGATCCCTGTTGTAGCCATGAATGTGAAGAGTGGCATAGAACTGCAGCAAAAGCTCTTCGTTCCAATGCCCTTTGTTAGTGACAAACTGTAGAAGGTCAACATGTCTGAAACAGTCTAGAGCTTCTTCCAAGCAGGGCAGTCCGGCAATGGCTTCACAATCCAGACGCATGTGAGGAAAGATCCTCTCTTGATTGTATAAGATGCAGGAGTAATAACTGCGCTGCGGAAAGCTCCAGAAGCGATCAAATGAGATCTTTGGCTTTGAGTAGGGGTTCTTGGCACTGCAGAACAATGTGTTGTGTGCCCTGAAGCTGTTTACACTAAACGAGCCTAGCGATGTTGCGGCACCGGGAAACCTTGGCAGTCTGGGCTTTGGCTCCTGAACCTGAGGCCTGTGCTCCACATGGTATTCATATTATGGTCCAAGAGCAGTGGGAGGAACCAGAACAGGCCATTTGACAGTGACAAGTTGGCCGCGATCAAATGCCTGCTCAACAGTGTGAGGCCTTGGGGGTGGAACTGCAGCTTCGGCATTGACTGTGGCTTCATGTTGCACACTAGCTTCAGGTGCATCATTAGCTTCAGGCGCCACAGTATTGTTAGCCATGACAATGTCATTGGCTTCAGTAGTGTTGGTTGTGGCCGCCTCAATGTTTTCAACCTCCTCTTCCGTAGCCGGAGGATCGGGCACTAACACGTTCTCCTCGAGAATGACTTCTTGAGTGACAGGGGGTGTGGAAACTCTTTCTTCTTCTTGTCTCTAGTTCTTGATTCTCTTCGGCTGATGCAGCCGGAATGCCTTCAGTAGCTTTGGCTTCAGACTAGGAGACATTCACAGTAGGAGTGGCTTCAGGAAACACTTCGCGTGCTACTAAGCTTTGTTGCACTTCTTCCTCTGCAATGCTCGACATGGTGACCTGTGACCTAGGGCCTTTGCGAAGCCTGCGGAAAGCGGGTGACTCCTGTGGTGATGGAGTGGTCTGGACCATGTAGTCGTCGTCAAGCACCGAAGTGGTGACTTGAGGTGGTGGAGTACTGGGTGTGTCTTCATTACTTGGGGTCTCTTGTTGAGGGAGATCAACCCATGAAGCATCCTGAGCAATTGGTGCCAAAGGACGACCAATGCTGGTGAGTTCGTTGTTCGTGAGAACAGGCGATGATACCGGTTAGCGCTTGATCTGAGGAAGGACTTCATCATCTTCTACATTGTCTTCACGATCAATGTCTTCAGCTGTGATGGGGTCAACAGCTGGTACTTCTTCGTCTTTAGCAGCCTCTGTGGTAGCAGGCTCGTGAACTGCAAGTTGACGCTCTTGGTTGGAGGAGGCAGGACGTGCAACTGAGATGGGCTCAACAACAAGTGGCTCTGTGGCAGCATCACGCTCTTTCCGCGAAGACTTTGTCTTCGGCTTCTTGGTTGATGGAGCACCATCAGAGGCATCCTTGTGCTTGCGCTTCCTGGTGCTACCTCTTGGTGCTACCTCTTGAGCACTGCGTTGGTTTTCCCTTGAAGAGGAAAGGGTGATGCAGCAAAGTAGCGTAAGTATTTCCCTCAGTTTTTTAGAACCAAGGTATCAATCCAGTCGGAGGCCGCGCACGAGTCCCTCGCACCTACACAAAAAAATAAATCCTCGCAACCAACGCGATAAAGGGTTGCCAATCCCTACATGGTCACTTACGAGAGTGAGATCTGATAGATATGATAGGATAATATTTTTGGTATTTTTATGATAAATAGAAATAAAAGATGCAAGTAAAATAAATATCAAAGGAAATAACTAAGTGTTGGAAGATTAATATGATGGAAGATAGACCCAGGGACCATAGGTTTTACTAGTGTCTTCTCTCAAGAGCATAAGTATTTATGAACAAAATATTGTTGAGAAATTGACAGAATTGAGCATAGTTATGAGAATATCTAGGCATGATCATGTATATAGGCATCACGTCCAAGACAAGTAGACCGACTCCTGCCTGCATCTACTACTATTACTCCACACATCGACCACTATCCAGCATGCATCTAGAGTATTAAGTTCATAAGAACAGAGTAACGCCTTAAGCAAGATGACATGATGCAGAGGGATAAAGATAAACTCATGCAATATGATATAGACACCAATTTGTTATCCTCGATGGCAACAATACAATACGTGCCTTGCTGCCCCTACTGTCACTGGGAAAGGACACCGCAAGATTGAACCCAAAGCTAAGCACTTCTCCCATTGCAAGAAAGATCAATCTAGTAGGCCAAACCAAATTGATAATTCGAAGAGACTTGCAAAGATAACCAATCATACATAAAAGAATTCAGAGAAGATTCAAATATTGTTCATAGATAAACTTGATCATAAACCCACAATTCATCGATCTCAACAAACACACCGCAAAAGAAGATTACATCGAATAGATCTCCACAAGAGAGAACTTTGTATTGAGATCCAAAAAGAGAGAAGAAGCCATCTAGCTAATAACTATGGACCCGTAGGTCTGAAGTAAACTACTCACACTTCATCGAAGAGGCTATGGTGTTGATGTAGAAGCCCTCCGTGGTTGATGCCCCCTCGCGGAGCTCCGAAAAAGGCCCGAAGATGGGATCTCTTGGATATAGAAAGTTACGATGGTGGAATTAGGGTTTTGGCTCCGTATCTGGTAGTTTGGGGGTACGTAGGTATATATAGGAGGAATGAGTATGTCAGTGGAGCAACAGGGGACCCACGAGGGTGGATGGCGCGCCTGGGGGGGTAGGCGCGCCCCCCTACCTCGTGCCTTCCTTGTTGATTGCTTGACGTAGGGTCCAAGTCCTCTGGATCATGTTCGTTCCAAAAATCACGTTCCCGAAGGGCCTCCGGTTAATAATCCTTCCGGTCCTTTTTACTCTGAATATTAGAATTCTCTGAAGTCAAACTTCACAAAGTCTGACCGTATTTATATAAAAACACCAACATCTGCCATGCTAAAGTTATATATTATGAAACTTTAAGTCATGACACATCTAGTGATATTGATTTCATATTGTGAATGTTGGCACTTTTTTCTACAAAGTTGGTCAAATTTTACGTGGCTTGACTTCAGTCAAATCTTATATGCGAACTAAAAAGGACCAGAGGGAGTAGGTTAGTCCCAAAAATAATATAAAAGTGTATAATAAAGCCCAATAATGTCCAAAACATAATATAATATAGCATGGAACAATCAAAAATTATTGATACGTTGGAGATGTATCACCTGGCATCAGCTTCAGCTACCCTGGTTTTCTTTAGCTCTGAAGCTGCTGAGGGGACCTTAGGCTCCAAGCATGTCATGCTGGCAGGGAAGACAATGCTAGGTGCTTCCTGCCTTGGTGCTTCAGTGCGTGCCGCAGCAGACTTCTTCTTTTTGGCACCCATTCTGGGGTCGATACCAGGGCGCCCCAGTGCCTTGCGCTTCTCAACCTCATTGTGTGCTTGAACACATTTCTCTGTGAAGTATTTCATCCGCTCTCTTGAGCCTTTGGCTTCCTCATGTTTCTTGTGAAACTGCTCCTTGAGGTTATGCAACATCTGCTTGAAGCTTTGAACGTCAGCCACGCTTGAGATTTGTCATGTGCTTCTTGAACTGTGCCTTCTCAAAATCAATTTTGTTCTTCAGCTCGATGATCTTCTGAGCCAAGGCCAACTCATTTGCAATGGCTCCGTGGAAGGTGACACTGATGTCCACTGGCAGCTGAAGATCATTGATGCTTATGCTCTGGTCGTTGAACCACTCATCAATGAAGTTGTTCAGAATATCCACATCAAATAGGGGGAGATCGTTGAAGATCTCCGCCTCTTACTTGCTCTTGATTAGAATCTCAAGAGCATCATCACCAAAGTCTTCGTCGCTTGACAGATCAATGGTTTCATCTTCGTTCCTTAGAACGGCAGCTGGAGTGAGTTCATGCCTGGAAATCTTCATGGGCTTCCTCTTGGGCTTCTCCTTCTTCTTGGAGATGCGAGAAAGATCTTTAGATTGCACACTGGGTTCAGGAGGTGCAGTGGCCAATGGCTTCGCACGCGAAACTTTCAGTGCAGCAGAGGGCTTTGAAGCCTTTGGTTTCTTCTGCTTCTACTTTGGTGGGGCTGGCGCATCTTCAGAATCCGTGTCGTCAGCTGACTGGTCCACCGTAGCCCCCTATATAGCAATATGAGTGATGAGGCCTTTGAGGTTGTAGAAGGGGCTGATTTCATTGGGATTGGCATCACGTGTGCCATCAGCCCTTGGAGGAGATGAACTAGGGTTGAAGTCAAGGCCAAACTGCTTGTTGTTCTTCTTGGCAGACTCTTTGGCAAACTAAAACTTGCGTTTGAAGAGATTGTCATCACGACACCATAGCATACTAGATGGGTCGGCATTTTCAGGTTGTGGTCCTCGGACCATGCAAGGATAGAAGCCTTGAGCAATCGCTTCGGGCTTGGACTTGGGCTGCAGATTGCGGTACAAAATATCTCCCCATGGACGCTTGATAGCGTTCCTTTCAGCGTATTCAGCAAGCACAAATCTGTACTTGAACCATTCTTCGGCCCAGTATCTTCGAATCCATTGGATTCGGGTCTTGCGCTCACCATAGGTTTCTTCAGGATCTGACTTGTATATTTCAAAGAGATCTGGTGGCAGGTCCTTGGCTGTATCCCCACGGCGCTGCCTTCCGCCCTTTCTAGCTGATTTCTCAGTGGCCATAGTATTCAAGCTGAAAGGCTTCAAGACTGTGAATGGCTTCCGTCTGCTGGTCAAACAGGAACTGCCTTCTGGAGAGTTGATGTGTCGCTATAAGAATTCTGCAAATGAGTGTAGACTATGAGAACCAAGGGATTCTCCCATGTACATGTACATGTGACAGCATTAGAGGTGCGAGGGAAGAGGAAGAGGTCATATGCATTCTTAGAAGATTTTGAAGATAAATCAGTTTGAAGACATTGACCTCATAGTGCGAAGACATTCACTTATTTGATGAGAGTTGGTTCCAGATTTGTACGAATCCAAGAATAAGTACAAGTGAGGAATCTAACTAGTAGTGAAGCATAAGTGAATATATTTAGCATGATATGAGATCCAGAACAAGATAGATCCAGATTTGCAAGCTTAGAAACCACTTCTGGTTGAAGTGGATGGATCTGACAAATCAAAAGGGCAGTAAAAGTGAGATTTAATTACCACACGAAGAACTGCTAGATGAGGTTGAGAGGGAGGCCGAGCAGTTCAATCTTCCGTGCCCTAACTTGGCGGCGGAAGATACCTACGGCGGTGGTGGAGAATACGAGGTCCACGGCCGGTGTGAGGACGGCGTCGAAGATGTCGCGGCAGCTAAGTGCTTCGTCTCTGGCGTCGCCGCGAGCTAGCGGAGGCGCTAGGGTTTTGGTGCGAGGAGAGGAGGTGGAAGAGGAGATAATGACCGTGGTGAGGTGTGTATTTATAAGGAGAGGGACGACACGGCGTTATTACGCAGGTGCCCCTGGCGGTTCACATCTGAAGGACACGTGGCATGCATGCAACACATTGGAAGTTGTTCCATGTTCCCACGCACGCCTGGATTGTCGGGTGGTAGTTTCGACTTCTCCGGGTTTCAGGCAATAAGGATATAGCATTAAAACAGATTCAATTTTTGCCTCTGTGTTTTCTCCTGACAAGGACTCGAAGAAGACAATCGACAGTTTCAATAGAGTGCATATGATTTGGATAGATAGAATCTGAGGTAGAAGCATAGAGGGGGTTAGAGTCCGATCACATTCACTTAGATGAAAAAGATTCAAACAAGAAGACATGGCTATAAGTGAATGCTGTAGAGGACAGAACACAAATGTATATATATATATATATATCAGTATGAGACCAAATCAACACTGTGAAGATAAACATGACATCAAATCAGTGTTGAAGACAAACCAAATGTGAATACTATGCAGATGTGACGTCAATAAAACACTTCAAACAAGAGTTTGGTGGTGGCGTTACCCACTGTATAGGAAGTATTAGACCCAGACATGCCGCACAATTATCGTGGCGCTCCGAAGTCAAATTCCGCATTAATGTATTCACACTTAGAGTGTATGTCTTCATTGTTTGAAGATATACATTACTTCGTGTGTTGCACATCTAAGTCATCACATGCATAAGCGTTAGGATGTGTATCGAATTACAGGACATCCGAGGATTCTAAGATATTTATCTCACGCCGCAACTTGCAAAACCTTTTCTCATCCAAGGGCTTTGTGAAGATATCTGCCAATTTCTCTTTAGTGCTGACGTGAATGATATCAATATCTTCCTTCATGACATGATCTCTGAGAAAGTGATGACGAATTTCAATGTGCTTTGTCTTCGAGTGATGAACTGGGTTGTTGGCGATCTTGATGGCGCTTTCATTGTCGCAGTAGAGTGGTACTTGCTTCAGATGGATACCACAGTCCTTGAGAGTTTGCTTCATCCATAGAAGTTGAGCGCAGCAAGATCCAGCAGCAATGTATTCAGATTCAGCAGTGGAGAGAGACACACAGTTCTGCTTCTTTGAAGACCAACAGACAAGAGATCGTCCAAGAAAGTGACATGTGCCTGATGTAGACTTGGATCAACCTTGTCACCAGCATAATCAGCATCTGAGAATCCAACTCGATCAAACTCTGAGCCCTTTGGATACCATAATCCTAGTGTTGGGGTGTAAGCCAAATATCAAAGAATTTGCTTCATAGCTTGGTGATGTGACTCCTTTGGTGCCGCTTGGAATCGGGCGCACATGCAAATGCTAAGCATGATATCTGGCCTAGATGCACATAAATAGAGTAAAGAACCAATCATGGAGCGGTATACCTTTTGATCGAACTCTTTACCATTGTTGTCGGGGCCTAGATAACTTTTGATTGGCATTGGCATCGTGTATCTGTTGCAGTCTTGCATTCCAAACTTCTTCAGGTATTTTTCTTGAGATATGAAGATGTCGTTGCTTTGCTGACAGATTTGAAGACCAAGGAAGAACTTCAGCTCACCCATCATGGACATCTGATATTGCTCTTGCATCATTTGTCCAAACTCATCACTGTATCCTTTGTCAGTGCAGTCGAAGATAATATCGTCCACATAGATCTGGCACACAAACAGTTCACCATCGTATGTCTTTGTGAAGAGAGTGGGATCCAGGGAACCAAGTTTGAAGCCTTTGCTCTTCACGAAGTCTTTGAGTGTGTCATACCAAGAACGAGGGGCTTGTTTGAGGCCATACATTGCCTTGTTGAGCTTGTAAACCATATCGGTATGTTTTGGATCTTCAAAGCCAGGTGGTTGTGCAACATACACTTCTTCTTCAATCCTGCCATTGAGAAAGACACTCTTCACATCCATTTGATACAGGAGGATGTTGTGATGGTTGGCATAGGCTAGCAGAATGCGAATGGCTTCAAGCCTAGCCACCGGAGCAAATGTTTCATCGAAGTCAATCCCTTCAACTTGAGTGTATCCTTGAGCAACGAGACGAGCCTTGTTTCTGAAAACTTGACCATGCTCATCTTGTTTGTTGCGAAAGATCCATTTGGTGCCAATGATGTTATGCTTTCATGGGTTAGGAAGCTTTACCAATTCCCACACATTGCTCAGCTCGAATTGGTGAAGCTCTTCTTGCATGGCTTGAATCCACTCAGGTTCCTTGAAAGCTTCAGCAACTTTCTTGGGTTCAAATATAGAGACAAATGCAAAGTGCCCACAGAAATTTGCTAGCTGAGTTGCTCTTGAACGAGTGAGTGGACCAGGTGCATTGATGCTATCAATTATCTTCTCAATTTGTACTTCATTTGTAACATGGGAATGAATTGGATAAAGATTTTGCCCTTGCTGATCATTGTCTTCATCTTCAGCATTGGCTTCAGGCTGAGCAGAGTCTTCAGGTTGATTTGGTGCAGAAATGATAAGTTCCTCTTCAGCCTGTTCCTCTGCAGGTATGATTTCTCCAGTACCCATAATCTTGATGGATTCACTTGGTGAGACTTCATCTAGCACATTTGGCAGGTGCTCTCTTTGCGAGCCATTAGTTTCATCAAACCGCACATCCACAGTTTCAACCACTTTATAGTGAAAGAGGTTGAAGACTCTATAGGAGTGCGAATCCTTTCCGTAACCAAGCATAAAACCTTGATGGGCTGTCGATACAAATTTTGAAGTGTGATGCGGATCTTTGATCCAGCACCTAGCACCAAATACTCGGAAGTAGCTTAAGTTTGGCTTCTTACCAGTCAGTAGCTCATATGATGTCTTCTTTATAAGCTTGTGAAGATAAACATGGTTGATGACATGGCATGCAATATCAATAGCTTCAGGCCAGAACTTCCTTGGAGTCTTCTACTCATCAAGCATCGTCCGAGCCATCTCAATGAGTGTCCTATTCTTGCGCTCCATGATGCCATTCTGCTGAGGTGTGTATGGAGCAGAGAACTCATGAGTGATGCCCAATGTATCAAGATAGGTGTCGAGGCCGGTGTTCTTGAACTTTGTGCCGTTGTCACTTCTGATGTGCTTGATCTTGATGCCATAGTTCATCATGGCACGATTGGCAAATCATCCGAAGACATCCCGCACTTCACTCTTGTAGAGAATTATATGCACCCAGGTATATCTAGAGTAATCATCAACAATAACAAAACCATATAGACAAGCAGTGGTAGTAAGAGTGGAGTAATGAGTAGGGCCGAATAGGTCCATGTGAAGCAGCTCAAAAGGACGCGATGTCGTCATGATTGTCTTCGAGGGATGCTTGGCCCTAGTCATCTTCCTAGCTTCGCAGGCACCACACAGATGATCCTTTTTGAACTTGACGCCCTCAATGCCTACGACATACTTCTTCTTCGCGAGAGTGTACAAGTTCCTCATGCCAGCATGCCCTAGCCTCCTATGCCAGAGCCAGCACCCTGAAGCTTTTGCTAGAAGACATACTGCCAACTATGGTCATGCCGAGAAATCTACCATGTACAGATCATCTTTTTGGTACCCTTCAAACACTAGGGACTTGCCATATTCCATTAGAACTAGGCAACTATATTTTCCAAATATCACAATCATGTTCAAGTCACAAAGCATTGAGACAAGCATTAAGTTGAAACCAAGGGATTCAACAAGCATCACTTTATCCATGTGTCGATCCTTTGAGATTGCAACTCTACCTAGACCCAATACCTTGCTTTTACCAGTGTTAGCAAATGTGATGTGACTCTTGTTAGATGGATGTAAGGTTGAGTCCATGAGAAGACTTCGATCACCAGTCATGTGGTTAGTGCATCCACTGTCAATAATCCATTCTGAAGCCTTTGGTGTCATATCCTACAGTGCAGTTAGGGAGATAGGCTTCACCAAGGGTATTGTGAAGCATAAACATTTGACGAGCAAGTGGATTATGAAAGCTCAGATCCAGGTTAGAACTAATAGGATGATTGGCAAGCGATTCATGAACAAAATACATAGTAAGACCATTTAGGCATTTTATCTTGCACCCCACAAGATGTTTTAGGTCCCCATCAATAGCATCTGACGCCTTTGATTTCCTGTTGGAGACCCTTCCCTGCAAAAGAGAGTTAAGTTTTCTTAACCACCCACATTTTCAGGGTGGCTTCGAAGCAATGAGTCTAAGTGCAGCATCTGAGAACTTTGGCTTTGGAGCCCTAGCAAATAGTCTTGCAGAAGGTGAATAATACTCATAAGAATAGGAAGAATAGTTCTTGGTCTTATGAACATGGCGGTTTGATGAAACACGCTCATATTCAAAGGCCTGAGTATGGTTTCCCTACAAAACATTAGTGTCAGGGTGACTCTGGTGAGTCCTTTGTCTGTATGAAGCCTTTGGACCATGTGAAGCCTTTGGTCTGGGGTTTGTCTTCTTCCCAGGTGGTGTCATGATGACATTCACCCGAAGATTTTCAAGACAACTCTTGGGCACCCAGATCTTTGTCAAAGGTGGTCCATTCCTGCAGTTAGTACCAATATACCTGGCAAACACTTCACCTATCTGATTCTTAAACAGTTTAAAGTTTGCATCAAAGGATTCGTCTGATAATCGGGTTAGCACAAGTGAAGCCAGATAAGGTAGATGGATCCACTTAAAGTCCCTTTGCAGCAACCCATGTGGTTTTGGGGTACTACTCAGGCTTCCAGTAAGAACCATCAACATTCATTTTCCTCTTGAACCCAACACCCTCTTTCCTAGGGTTTCGGCTCAGAATCTGTTTCTTGAGGACATCACATAGTGTTTGATGCCCTTTGAGACTTCTGTACATTCCTGTCTCAAGCAATGTCTTCAACCTGGCATTCTCATCAGCAATAGTAGTGGCATCCTCAGCAGAGGGGTTAGCTACCACATCAACAGTTGAAGATATTGCAACAGTAGTAGCACTAGAACATCCAGCAACAGAAGTAGCGTTATCACGCTCAAAGCATTTTAGACAAGGTGGTTCAAATCCTTCCTGAGCGGAACTAATCTGTTGAGCGTGGAGTGACTCATTCTCTTTTTGAAGATCTTCATGAGCCGCTCTCAAGTTCTCAAGTTCTTGGTTCCTTTGAAGATAATCGTACGAAAGCTTTTCATGAGTTGTTGAGAGTGTTTCATGACGACTTTCAAGTTCCTCGTGCTTAACATGAATATTTTTAATGTCTTCAATTAAGGACTGAGATCGGGTCATTTCCGCGTCCAACAGGTCATCGCTTTAGTCTAGAAATTTTTGAATATGTTCCATAGCATTCTGTTGCTATGTTGCAATTTTAGCGAGGGTTTTGTAGCTAGGTTTAGATTCACATTCAGAGTCATCTTCACTTGATGTTTGATAGTAAGCATCACATGAGTTTACCTTGGCACCATGTGCCATGAAGTAGCAGGTGGGTGCACAGTCATCCTCATCATTAGCATCAGCATTGGTGACGAGGCCATTGTTTTCAGTGTTGAAGATGGACTTGGCGACATATGCTAAAGCTAGAGCCAGGCTTGCCATGCCTGAATCAGATTCCTCTTCAAACTCCATCTCCACCTCCTCAGATGCAGACTCCTCTAAATCCATCTCCTTGCCAAGAAACGCACGAGCATTGCTGGATGAGCTCTTCTTGTGTGATGAAGACTTTGACGAGGACTTGGAAGAATACTTTGAGAATTTCTTATTCTTCTTGTCATCAGAATCATATTTCGTGCTCTTCTTCTTCTTCTTCTAATTGTCCCATTGAGGACATTCAGAGATGTAGTGACCAGGTTTCTTGCACTTGTGGCACGTTCTCTTCTTGTAGTCACGGGAGGAAGCTTCATCATTTCTTGAGCCAGATCTTGAAGACTGTCTGGAGCCTTTCTTCTTGGTGAACCTCTGGAACTTCTTCACTAGCATGGCAAGTTCCTTTCCAATGTCTTCAGGATCCTCAGAACTGTAGTTAGATTCTTCTTCAGATGAGGAAACAACCTTTGCCATCAAAGAACGAGTTTGGCCATAGTTGGGACCATATATATCTCTTTTCTCAGATAATTAGAACTCATGTGTGTTGAGCCTCTCAAGTATGTTAGACGGATCGAGAGTCTTGAAGTCAGGGCATTCTTGAATCACTAGGGCTAGGGTGTCAAATGAGGTGTCGAGTGATCTTAAGAGTGTCTTGACGATTTCATGCTTGGTGATCTCAGTGGTGCCGAGTGCATGAAGCTCATTTGTAATGTCAGTGAGGCGATCAAACGTCAGCTAAAAATTCTCATTGTCATTTCTCTTGAAGCGGTTGAAGAGGTTGCGAAGGACACTGATCCTTGAGTCTCTCTGGGTTGAGACGCCTTCGTTGACCTTGGAGAGCCAGTCCCACACTAGCTTCATAGTTTCCAGAGCACTCACATGACCATACTATCCTTTGGTCAGGTGACCACAGATGATGTTCTTGGCAGTAGAATCTAGTTGAATGAACTTCTTGACATCAGCAGGGGTGACACCTTCACCGGCCTTGGGAACGCCCTTCTTGACGGCATACCAAAGATCGACATCAATGGCTTCAAGATGCACGCGCATCTTATTCTTCCAGTAGGGGTAATCAGTGCCATCGAAGACAGGGCACGTAGTGGAGACTTTGATTATCCCTGCAGTCGACATAGCTAAAACTCCAGGTTGTTAACCCGAATCACACAGAACAAGGGAGCACCTTGCTTTGATACCAATTGAAAGTGCTAGTTATCGACTACAGGGGGTGAATAGGCTATTTTTATGAAAGTCTTCAAAACACGGGGGCTTTGAAGACAAACAGTAGAAATGAACCTATTGATAAGCAGCAGAAGGTAAACTACACTAGACAAGCCATAGTCAAGTAAGCAATGAAGTGAAAGCACGAAGAATATCAGCAGCTATGTAGTATGGATCGGGATGGAAGATAGTATGAAGCCAAACAACAACAGTCTTCACATAGTGAAGTCAATCAAATCACGCAAGCAGGAAATGACTTCACGAAGACAAACTTAAGTAAAGAGAGGTAGAGGATAGAACCAGTTGCTTGGTGAGGATAGGGATTTGTTGGACCAGTTCCAGTTGATGTGACAATTGTACGTCTGGTTAGGGATGCTGAGATTCAACTCAGAAGACCGCGCCTTCACCTTATTCCCCTTGAGCTAAGGACACATAGTCCTCCCCCAATCACTCTGGTAAGTCTTCAAGGGAGACTTCCAAACCTTCACAGACTTCGTTCATCGGCGATCCACAATGACTCTTGGATGCTCAGAATGCGATGCCTAACCGGTTGGAGGATTCACAGTCCTCAAGTGTAACAAGTCTTCAGGATCGTCATGTTCACCGATTAGACTCCGAGTTAGGTCCAAACTAATTGAAAGTGCTAGTTATCAACTAGAGGGGGGTGAATAGGTGATTTTTATGAAAGTCTTCAAAACACGGGGGCTTTGAAGACAAACAGTACAAATGAACCTATTGATAAGCAGCAGAAGGAAGACTACACCAGACAAGCCATAGTCAAGTAAGCAATGAAGTGAAAGCATGAAGACTATCAACAGCTAGGAAGTATGGATCAGGATGGAAGATAGTATGAAGTCAAAAAACAACAGTTTTCACACAGGGAAGTCAATCAGATCCCGCAAGCAGGCAATGAATTCACGAAGACAAACAGTAAGAAAAGAGAGATAGAGGATAGAACTAGCTGCTTGGTGAGGACAGGGATTTGTTGGACCAGTTCCAGTTGCTGTGACAACTGTACGTCTGGTTAGGGAGGCTGAGATTCAACTCAAAAGACCACGTCTTCACCTTATTCCCCTTGAGCTAAGGACACACAGTCATCACCCAATCACTTTGGTAAGTCTTCAAGGGAGACTTCCAAACCTTCACAGACTTCGTTGACTGGCGATCCACAATGATTCTTGGATACTCAGAACGTGACGCCTAACCGGCTGGAGGATTCACAGTCCCCAAGTGTAACAAGTCTTTAGATGACGCTGACAAAAAGACTTCAGTGATGCCTAACACTCTTTGGCTATGGGTGTTTAGGGCTTTGTCCTCGCAAGGATTTCTCTCTGAAAGGCTTCGAAGGTGGGTTGCTCTCAGATGACAAAAGCCGTGCACTAACTCTAAGCAGCCACCAATTTATGATATAGGGGGTGGGCTGTTTATAGCCAGGAGGCAACCCGACCTGATTTGTCCAAAATGACCCTGGGTCACTAAGGAACTGACACGTGTCCAACGGTTAGATTTTGAGCACACGCGGTAGCTTGACTTGGGCTACAAGTAATGCTGACTTATCCAGCTCTGGATAAGATTTGCTCTCATTGTCTTTGCTCGAAGACATAGGATTTGGTTGAGCATCACTTCAGTCACTCTGACTTTGTTCACTTGGACCCCACTTAACAATACGGTGGTTCCTATGACTCAACAAGCAAGAAAAGGAAACTACGAAACAACTATGTCTTCGCAATCCATAGTCTTCATGCGATTCTTCTCATGTCATAGTCTTCAATGTGAATCTCTTCACAGACCACCATTGTCTTCAATATCTTCACACATTTTTAGGGGTCATCTCTGGTAGGTAAACTGAATTAATGAGGGACTACTACCTGTGTTATCCTACAATTCTCACAAACACATTAGTCCATCAACCAAGTTTGTCGTCAATACTCCAAAACCAACTAGGGGTGGCACTAGATGCACTTACACTATTGCTCAAACTTGAGTTATTAAATGTTTGCGGGGTACATTTTGGGGCAGCAATCAGTACTATCTGTCTACTATTTGGTTAATCTCGGGTGTCTACTATGAGTTTCATGTTGGATGGAAACAAACATTAAAGGAGCCATTATCAGTATTTTTTAACTGAAGCTATTATCTGCCAGCTATCATTGGTTTTGGGTCCGTCCACAGCTTGCTACCATCACTCTCGATTTGTGCATGCACTCCTTACATAATCACACTATGTTTTATTCCTATGCATGTCAATTATTGCACACAATGGTACTGAACATGTAGAGCAAAAGAGGCGAGCATTGCCTAGGAATAAAATTTCATGCAGACGTCGCTCCATGGTCGGCGCAAAAGCAACCCCACTCCCCCCATTCCAGACTGTAATCAAGAGGAAGATAACAATTCAAAGGGGGATTCAAAGGGAGTAAACCACTCCTATTTACCCCATGCGGTCTTTTTTATCTAACTTGGCATGTTGATGTTGGTCATATCATGTATATAGTGCCTTGCATTGCAATTTATACATAAAATATGTCATCTGGTTAGTTTGGACATGCATTGTGTGAATGCCATCTGTTTAGTTTCTATATCATATATGTGAATCATGCAATGCCATCTTGTTTAGCCAGGCATCATATATGTGAATTTTGCATTGCTGTCATGGTTAGCCAGTCATCTTATATGTGAATTTTATCATGCCATCCTTTCTTTATTACGTACTAACTTTTTCAACAATTTTAGTACATACAATTACTCTTCTTGTGCATCAGCCATTCGACATGGTCATGGAAAAATCCGGACTGAAAACAAGGTCTTTAGAGCTGACAATGCTATCTGACAAAGTGCATGTCTTGTTGGTTACGGATAGCTCCTCAGAGGAAGATTCAGAGACAGATCACCAGTCCTATCCCCCCCGAGGTGCATGCTCTAACTTGGCAAGGTTATATTGCTCATATCATGCATATGGTGTCTTGCATTGGCATGTCATTTCCTTAGTTTAGACATGCTTTTTGTGAATGCCACATGTTTAATATCTAATTACCATATATTGGAATTTTGCAATGCCATCTTGTTGCAAGACATTATATATGTGAATTATGCAATGCTATCTTGTTGCAAGGCATTATGTATGTAAATTATCCAATGTCATGTTGTTTAGCCAAGCGTCATATATGTCAATTATATCATGCCATCCTTTTTTTGTATTACTCATTCCATTTGTCGACAATGTTTGTATATTCAACTGCTCTTCCTGTGCATCAGCCATTTGAATTGGTGATGGAAATACCTAGAGTGAAAACAAGGTGTTTAGAGCAGACAAGGCTACCTGCTGAAGCAGATATCCTGCTGGCTACAGATAGCTCCTCAGGAGGATTCAGAGGTAGATGACCAATCCTATTTTCCCCCTAAGGTGTATGGTCAAATTTGGCAGGGTTATATTACTCATATCATGCATATGTTGTCTTGTAATGCTTAGTTTTTACATCATATACACAATATTGAATGCCATCTGCTTAGTTGACACATCATATATGTGATTTCCCTCTGCTCACTTGCTTGGTATGTAAATCATATATTTGAATTATATCATGCCATGATGTTTAGATAGAAAGCATGTCTCTGAATTATGGCATGCGAACCCATTTTTTAAAGACATAATATAGTTATATCATCTCATCATGTTTACATATTCATCATATTTTGAATTATGTCATTCTATCCGTGAATTATATCATGCCATCATGTTTCCATTGACGGCATGTTTGTGAATTATGGCATGCCAACCACTTTAATAGACACATCGTATAGTTATATCATGTCATCATGTTTGCATAGTCATCAAATTTTGAGGTATGTCATTCTATCCTGTTTAGTTAGCCATCATACATGTGAAATTGTGTCATGCTATCCTGTTTAATTAGCCATCATATATGTGAAATTATGTCATGGTATCCTGTTTGGTTAGACAACATAAATGTGAATTATTTCATGCCATGTTTTCTTCCCTACTATCCATTGCACCTATCTATCTTACAATGTCTGTACATTCAATTATTGTTCTTGTTTATCAGGCATTTGAATTGGAGGGGCTGATGGCAGTATCTATGGGAGTAAAAACACAATTTTTAGAAAAGATCGTGCTACCTGTCGATGCAGATAGAACCATGGTTGTAGTTGCCCAAGAACCAGCCCCACCACACATGACCCAGACTCACAAAGATTGCACCCCTACCCAGTTGGACAGAGAACTAGCCACCCCCCTTCTAACCCCAACCCTAGCAGATAGTAACCCAGTTCTAGTTGACACAACATTATCTCCACCATAGAGCACCCAAACATGAGCAGTTAGTAAGGCAATTGCAGTTCCCAAAGCACGAGGACCACCAGTCCGAACCCCAAGCCAATGCTTAAAGTAGAAGAAGAATTGTTCTCATGTCATGTTCCGTAGCTATGGTTCATACTCCTTTGCTCTGGCATCACTGTATTTACTCATGACAACTAATTTCAAATTTGAAGGATGCAATTGAAACTCCAATGGCACAACAGTATGTTTTAAACCGGTTTCTTTAACATGTTTGTTGTTGTAACTTGCTCTATGTTGATTTCAGTTTCAATTGAATGAACAGTTATGTTCTCATGCCATGCACATTACAAGTGTTGTTATTGCCGTGTAGTTTCCCACACATATATTCTGTCTTTGCTGCTTTGTCTTAAATATATATGATTTGAACTGTCTCTATCTTGATTTGGCAACATAAAATAGAATGATAGAGACCATACAGTGACAATACTACATATATATACATGTTTGTTTCATGCTGTTATCATGTCCACCTTACTATTGACTGGTTTACGAAAATGAGTATCATATACAATATGGTAAACCTGTGATGTGTATATTTGTTTCTCTATTAGAATGCGAATAAAATATTGGAGAAGAGTACCCTGTTATGCAATGGTAAAGCAAGTAATGCAGATAAGGTTCAAGATAGTGAGACATTCCTGTTGGTCTCCAAGAAAGTTGATAAAAACTATATTGAAGACACCGAGACAACCCCAAATTCCTGTTTTCGAGTTACTGGCCACTACTGCTGGCACCAGCTCTTCGAAATCGCAGACTAAAGCAGTTCGACTTCTTGAGTCTCAACTTCAAGTTGAAAGACATCGACTAGATGTTCTGCGACAGGAAGGCGAAGGACTGAGGAAGTCCCTGCAGAATTCAGATGCATACTTCCTAGTGCAACAGCAAGCGCTGGAGGATTTAAGCGCCAACCAAGAAAAAGCTAATAAGCTTGCTAAGCATGTTGCCAGCACCGTAGAAACCCAGGATATTATTTCTTGAGCTCTTATGAAGTGGTTTCAGTGTTGGACTTGTTTTGCTATGGCGTTTATTTCCACTGGTTGCCAACTTTGACAACCACTGTATTTAATATGCTGCTTTGTGCCCCATATTTGCACTAGTGGCGAACTTTCATGCCCAGTTGATGTAATATGTGTAATAGCCATGATGGCCTAACTTACGTTGCTTGCTTATTTATTTCCTTGTTTTCTTCTTTATTTGTTTGCTTGTAGTCAGTGCAGTTCTTTTTCCGTGGTGTGCTAGTGGCCACAATAACCTATTTTTTAAAACTAGGTCACAATAACCATGGGCTACATATCTACTATAGTGACCATGGGCCTCCTACGGGCCATAGTTCTATGGGCCGTAGAGACAATGGGACTTCTATGGGTCGTAGAATCAATGGGCCTTCTATGGGCCGTATGATTGATTGGCCAAACATGGGTCAATAATGGACTGCATATGGGCCTTAAACGGGCTAGAGTTCGAATCGTCCGTTCATGGGCCGACCATAACGGGCCATCGTTAATCGCCCGTATTTGACGACGCTATGAAAATGACCCAACGGATTAACGGGCCACAAACGGGCCGACTTTAACCATCACCTGAATTTTGCCCACAACCGGAACATGCCAGTAACGGACCGTAAGTAATTGAATACTGCAAATCAGCCCAAGAATAAATGGGCCCTGCGAAGGCCGAAAGATAGCACCAGCTAGAAATGGCCCAATGGAATAATGGGCCGTTAATGGGTATAAAGCGACATATACACTATTTATTATGGGCCAGTTTCACCATGGGTCATTAATGGGCTAAGAGTTAGAAAGGGCTTCATATGGACCGAAAGACGTCATGGGCCATACATGGGCCGGAAGTTACAATGGGCGGGAATCATATTGGACGGCCCAAATGACGGTACTAGGCCTAATTTGGATAGGCCATAATGGGCCATGAGTTAGCGGGCTGTAAATGGGCTATATGCGAACATGCCGTTAACAGGCTTTCCATGTGCTGGCCAGGTACCTTTTGACTAAGTCAAACGGGTCGACCTTTTCACTGAAATGGGCCTCTGTTGGGCCATGCCACGTGGTGACGTATCATAGGCGCCTCCTGTCCAATGAGTGGATTACATCTGTCCCAACACTGAGCTGACACGTGGATTCTTCGGTGAATGAGAATTTTACACGTGGAAAATTCCCATTGGTCGGGGCTGTTAACGGGCTATCGGATCCAAACCGGAACCCGGTAGCTTAACGGCGACCAGTTACGGTGGATGCCACGTGTCGCTTACCCTTGATGAAAACATTTCTATGACGCGCCATTTATCATCATGGAAGTGGACACTTTCGTGATGACAATTTTGGTATTGTCATGTAACACTTCTACGACAGCACAGGTATGGCTATCTTGATTCTGTCATAAAATCGTCATGGATGTACATGCATGACAGAAAATGTGACCTACTGTGACAAACACGTATCATCATAGAAGTGTATTTTTTTGTAGTGCTACATATATGTTTCTGCCATTTTTTCCTTCCATATTGATATGTACACAGGTGAGGCTCCAGCCAGTAGCGGCGCCAGCTAGAGATCCTGCACCCGGCAGTGCGGGCAGAAGTGACCATGCTGCCTAGATCTGAGGAACCCGCAGAATATCGGGCGGGCTGCATCAGCTATCACCCGGATGCCATCCTTGGGGATATCATCTTCCTTCTCCCCACCAAGGATGGCTACCGCACACAGGTCCTCGCATCTCGGTGGCGCACTCAGTGGCGCGCCGCACCTCTTAATCTCGACTATCGCCGGATATTTGTCGTTCATAATTTTGAACTCCACATAGCAATCATCTCCTCCCACCAGGGCTCCGTTCAACGCCTATGCATCCCAGCATGCTGCCTGCTGCACATACTGATACGTCTCCAATGTATCTAGAATTTTGGATTTCTTCATGCTATATTATCTACTGTTTTGGACATTATTGGGCTTTATTATCCACTTTTATATTATTTTTGCGACTAACCTACTAACCGGAGGCCCAGCCCAGAATTGTTGTTTTTTGCCTATTTTAGGGTTTCGAAGAAAAGAAATATCAAACGGAGTCCAAACGGAATGAAACCTTCGGGAACGTGATTTTCTCACCGAACATGATCCAGGAGACTTGGACCCTATGTCAAGAAAGAAAGGAGGAGGCCACGAGGTAGGGGTCACGCCTACCCCCCCCCCAAGGCGCGCCCTCCACCCTCGTGGGCCCCATGTTGCTCCACCGACGTACTCCTTCCTCCTATATATACCTGTGTACCCCCAAACGATCAGAAACGGAGCCAAAACCCTAATTCCACCGCCGCAGCTTTCTGTATCAACGAGATCCCATCCTGGGGCCTGTTCCGGAGCTCCGCTGGAGGGGGCATCGATCACGTAGGGCTTCTACATCATCACCATAGCCCCTCCGATGAAGTGTGAGTAGTTTACCTCAGACCTACGGGTCCATAGTTATTAGCTAGATAAATTCTTCCCTCTTTTTGGATCTCAATACAATGTTCTCCCCCTCTCTTGTGGAGATCTATTCGATGTAATCTTCTTTTTGTGGTGTGTTTGTTGAGACCGATGAATTGTGGGTTTATGATCAAGTCTATCTATGAACAATATTTGAATCTTCTCTGAACTCTTTTATGTATGATTGGTTATCTTTGCAAGTCTCTTCGAATTATCAGTTTGGTTTGGCCTACTAGATTGATCTTTCTTGCAATGGGAGAAGTGCTTAGCTTTGGGTTCAATCTTGCGGTGTCCTTTCCCAGTGACAGTAGGGGAAGCAAGGCACATATTGTATTGTTTCCATCGAGGATAACAAGATAGGTTTTCATCATATTGCATGAGTTTATCCCTCTACATCATGTCATCTTGCTTAAGGCGTTACTCTATTTTCATGAACTTACTACTCTAGATGCATGCTGGATAGCGGTCGATGAGTGGAGTAATAGTAGTAGATGCAGGCAGGAGTCGGTCTACTTGTCTCGGACGTGATGCCTATATACATGATCATACCTAGATATTCTCATAACTACGCTCAATTCTGTCAATTGCTCAACAGTAATTCGTTCACCCACCGTAGAATACCTATGCTCTTGGGAGAAGCTACTAGTGAAACCTATGGCCCCGGGGTCTATCTTCATCACATTAATCTTCCAATACTTAGTGATTTCCTTTGGTTTTTACTTTTCTTTTATTTTACTTTGCATCTTTATCATAAAAATACCAAAAATATTATCTTATCATATCTATCAGATCTCACTCTCGTAAGTGGCCATGTAGGGATTGACAACCCCTTATCGCGTTGGTTGCGAGGATTTATTTGTTTTGTGCAGGTGCGAGGGACTCGCGCGTAGCCTCCTACTGGATTGATACCTTGGTTCTCAAAAACTGAGGGAAATACTTACGCTACTTTGCTGCATCATCCCTTCCTCTTCGGGGAAAACCAACGCAGTGCTCAAGAGGTAGCGAGAAGGATTTCTGTCGCTGTTGCCAGAGAGTCTATGCAAAAGTCAATATACCAAGTACCCATCACAATCCTTATCTCCTGCATTACATTATTTTCCATTTGCCTCTCGTTTTCACTCCCCCACTTCACCCTTGCCATTTTATTCGCCCTCTCTCTCTATCCTCCCTCTCTTTTTCTGTTCGCCTCTTTTCAGTTTGCTTGTCATTATGGCTAGTCCCTTATCTTCTCCGTTGTCTCCCGAGAATGAAATTCTAAATTTTAAGCAAAGGGAGGGAGAAAATCTAAAAGACGCTTGGTATAGAATTTGCAATGCTCAAAATAGATCTACCAGGAAGCAATCTACTTCTGTTCTTCTTCGCAATTTTTATGTAGGGGCTACTCCTTGGCACATATATGTCCTTGATACTATTACCGGAGGGAACTTCTTGGGTAGCCATACTTTTGATTCTTATAATGCTATGACAGATTTGTTTGGCTCACCCCCTCTTTTGGTTAATGGAACTGTATTAACTTTGGAGCATGTAATGCAAAGGCTCGAAATTATTGAAAATAAGGTTGCCACCATAGAGTTAATTGAAAATTTGGATAAAAAGATCCACAACTGAATCTCCCAATATGGATCTAAAGTAGGAGTCACTTTGAAAAATATTAAAGAGAAAGAACCCATAGTTAATGAGAAAATAAATCAGGATTCCACTAGAATCGATAAACTTGAGGGTATTATTACCAACTTGGGAACCGATTTTTATTCCGTAAAGAATACTCCAAGCCCTCCCACTAAAATTGCCAAGCTTATGTATGTTCCTAAAAATAAGGATGAATCTTCTAGTAAGGAAACTGCGGATCTCAAATCCATAAGTATTCATCCCAATCTTTTTGCTATCATTAAGGAACCATTTGTTACAAATGAATTTTTCGATGTTGTGCCTAAAAGTTTGATAATCAATAAAAAGAAAGAAATTCCTAAGGATGGTAGATGCCTCATTTAAGAATTACCTACCAAAGATGGCAATACCTAGATCTATCCTTGCTTTTTATGCCTAGCTAGGGGCGTTAAACGATAGCGCTTGTTGGGAGGCAACGCAATTTTATTTTTATTCCTTGATTTTTTTTCTCCTGTTTAGTAATAAATAATTTATCTATCCTCTTTTTAGGTTGTGTTTTTTGTGTTTAATTAGTGTTTGTGCCAAGTAGAACCGTTGGGAAGACTTGGGGAAAGTCTTGATATCTTGCTGTAAAAAAACAGAAACTTTAGCGCTCACGAGAACTGCTGCCATTTTTATTTGGAAAGTACTGTTTAGTTCATTCTTTTTGAAGATGATTAATAGATAAATTCCTCACGTCCAGAAATTTATTATAGAATTTTTGGGGTTCCATATCTTGCGCTAGCTACAGATTACTACAGACTGTTCTGTTTTTGACAGATTCTGTTTTTCGTGTGTTGTTTGCTTATTTTGATGAATCTATGGCTAGTAAAATAGTTTATAAACCATAGAGAAGTTGGAATACAGTAGGTTTAACACCAATATAAATAAATAATGAGTCCATTACAGTAACTTTAAGTGGTCTTTTGTTTTCTTCCGTTAACGGAGCTCATGAGATTTTCTACTTTAAGTTTTGTGTTGTGAAGTTTTCAAGTTTTGGGTAAAGATTTGATGGATTATGGAACAAGGAGTGTCAAGAGCCTAAGCTTGGGGATGCCCATGGCACCCCCAAGATAATCTAAGGACACCTAAAATCCAAAGCTTGGGGATTCCCCGGAAGGCATCCCCTCTTTTCATCTACTTCTATCGGTAACTTTACTTGGAGCTATATTTTTATTCACCACATGATATGTGTTTTGCTTGGAGCGTCTTGTATGATTTGAGTCTTTGCTTTTTAGTTTACCACAATCATCCTTGCTGTACACACCTTTTGAGAGAGCCATACATGATTTGGAATTTGTTAGAATACTCTATGTGCTTCGCTTATATCATTTGAGTTGTATAGCTTTGCTCTAGTACTTCACTTATATCTTTTAGAGCACGGTGGTGGATTTGTTTTATAGAAACTATTGATCTCTCATGCTTCACTTAGATTATTTTGAGAGTCTTAAATAGAATGGTAATTTGCTTAAATAATCCCAATATGCTTGGTATTCAAGAATAGTAAAAACTTCCTTTTGAGTGTGTTGAATGCTATGAGAAGTTTGATGCTTGATAATTGTTTTGAGCTATGAAGATGGTGATATTAAAGTTATGCTAGTTGAGTAGTTGTGAATTTGAGAAATACTTGTGTTAAGTTTTGTGATTCCCGTAGCATGCACGTATGGTGAACCGTTATGTGATGAAGTTGGAGCATGATTTATTTTTTGATTGTCTTCCTTATGAGTGGCGGTCGGGGACGAGCGATGGTCTTTTCCTACCAATCTATCCCCCTAGGAGCATGCGCGTAATACTTTGCTTTGACAACTTGTAGATTTTTGCAATAAGTATATGAGTTCTTTACGACTAATGTTGAGTCCATGGATTATACGCACTTTTGTTCCTTCCACCATTGCTAGCCTCTCTAATACCGCGCACCTTTCGCCGGTATCATACACCCACCATATACCTTCCTCAAAACAGCCACCATACCTACCTATTATGGCATTTCCGCCGGTATCATACACCCACCATATACCTTCCTCAAAACAGCCACCATACCTACCTATTATGGCATTTCCATAGACATTCCGAGATATATTGCCATGCAACTTTCCACCGTTTCGTTTATTATGACACACTCCATCATTGTCATATTGCTTAGCATGATCATGTAGTTGACATCGTATTTGTGGCAAAGCCACCATTCATAATTCTTTCATACATGTCACTCTTGATTCATTGCATATCCTGGTACACCGCCAGAGGCATTCATATAGAGTCATATTTTGTTCTAAGTATCGAGTTGTAATTGTTGAGTTGTAAGAAAATAAAAGTGTGATGATCATCATTATTAGAGCATTGTCCTAGTGAAGAAAGGATGATGGAGACTATGATTCCCCCACAAGTCGGGATGAGACTCCGGAGGGAAAAAGAAGAAAGAAAAGAGGCCATAAAAAAAAGAGAAAAGCCCCAAATAAAAAAATGAGAGAAAAAGAGAGAAGGGACAATGTTACTATCCTTTTACCACACTTGTGCTTCAAAGTAGCACCATGATATTCATGATAGAGAGTCTCCTATGTTATCACTTTCATATACTAGTGGGAATTTTTCATTATAGAACTTGGCATGTATATTCCAATGATGGGCTTCCTCAAAATGCCCTAGGTCTTCATGAGCAAGCAAGTTGGATGCACACCCACTTAGTTTCTTTTGTTGAACTTTCATATACTTATAGCTCTAGTGCATCCATTGCATGGCAATCCCTACTCACTCACATTGACATCTATTGATGGGCATCTCCATAGCCCGTTGATATGCCTAGTTGATGTGAGACTATCTTGTCCCTTTTTGTCTTCTCCACAACCACCATTCTATTCCACTTATAGTGCTATATCCATGGCTCACGCTCATGTATTGCGTGAAGATTGAAAAAGTTTGAGAATGTCAAAAGTATGAAACAATTGCTTGGCTTGTCATTGGGGTTGTGCATGATTTAAATACTTTGTGTGATGAAGATACAGCATAGCCAGACTATATGATTTTGTAGGGATAACTTTCATTGGCCATGTTATTTTGAGAAGACATGATTGCTTTGTTAGTATGCTTGAAGTATTATTATTTTTTATGTCAATATTAAACTTTTATCTTGAATCTTTCGGATCTGAATATTCATACCACAATTAAGAAGAATTACATTAAAATTATGCCAAGTAGCACTCCGCATCAAAAATTATGTTTTTATCATTTACCTACTCAAGGACAAGCAGGAATTAAGCTTGGGGATGCTTGATACGTCTCCAGCGTATCTGTAATTTTTGATTGCTCCATGCTATATTATCTACTGCTTTGGACATTATTGGGCTTTATTATCCACTTTTATATTATTTTTGGGACTAACCTACTAACTGGAGGCCCAGCCCAGAATTGTTGTTTTTTCCTATTTTAGGGTTTCGAAGAAAAGGAATATCAAACAGAGTCCAAATGGAACGAAACCTCTGGGAACGTGATTTTCTCACCGAACATGATCCAGGAGACTTGGACCCTACGTCAAGAAACAAAGGAGGAGGCCACGAGGTAGGGGGCTTTCCTACCCCCCCAGGCGCGCCCTCCACCCTCGTGGGCCCCCTGTTGCTCCACCGACATACTCCTTCCTCCTATATATACCTACGTACCCCCAAACGATTAGAAACAGAGCCAAAACCCTAATTCCACCGCCACAACTTTCTATATTCACGAGATCCCATCTTGGGGCCTATTCCGGAGCTCCGCCGGAGGGGGCATCGATCACGGAGGGCTTCTACATCATCACCATAGCCCCTCCGATGAAGTGTTGAGTAGTTTACCTCAGACCTATGGGTCCATAGTTATTAGCTAGATGGCTTCTTCTCTCTTTTTGGATCTCAATACAATGTTCTCCCCCTCTCTCATGGAGATCTATTCAATGTAATCTTCTTTTTGCGTTGTGTTTGTTGAGATCGATGAATTGTGGGTTTATGATCAAGTCTATCTATGAACAATATTTGAATCTTCTCTGAATTCTTTTATGTATGATTGGTTATCTTTGCAAGTCTTTTCGAATTATCAGTTTGGTTTGGCCTACTAGATTGATCTTTCTTGCAATGGGAGAGGTGCTTAGCTTTGGGTTCAATCTTGCAGTGTCCTTTCCCAGTGACAGTAGGGGCAGCAAGGCACGTATTGTATTGTTGCCATCGAGCATAACAAGATGGGGTTTTCATCACATTTCATGAGTTTATCCCTCTACATCATGTCATCTTGCTTAAGGCGTTACTCTGTTTTCATGAACTTAATACTCTAGATGCATGCTGGATAGTGGTCGATGAGTGGAGTAATAGTAGTAGATGCAGGCAGCAGTTGGTCTACTTGTCTCGGTCGTGATGCCTATATACATGATCATACCTAGATATTCTCATAACTATGCTCAATTCTGTCAATTGCTCAACAGTAATTCGTTCACCCACCATAGAATTCCTATGCTCTGGAGAGAAGCTACTAGTGAAACCTATGGCCCCCGGGTCTATCTTCATCATATTAATCTTCAAATACTTAGTAATTTCCTTTGCTTTTTACTTTGCTTTTATTTTACTTTGCATCTGTATCATAAAAATACCAAAAATATTATCTTATCATATCTATCAGATCTCACTCTCTTAAGTGGCCGTGTAGGGATTGACAACCCCTTATCACGTTGGTTGCGAGGATTTATTTGTTTTGTGCAGGTGCGAGGGACTCGCGCGTAGCCTCCTACTGGATTGATACCTTGGTTCTCAGAAACTGAGGGAAATACTTACGCTACTTTGCTGCATCATCCCTTCCTCTTCGGGGAAAACCAACGTAGTGCTCAAGAGGTAGCACATACCCTCCATGGTGAACACCTGGCTACAGCCCGTCCATTCGACAAACTCCAACATGTTGAGTTCTACCATTACTATGCAAATAACTGTCCACCAAGCATTGTAGATGTGCCCTCACCACCAGTGTCCATCTCATGGTTTTCCTCCTGTCTTGACACCACCACCCTGGCCCGGTGTCATCTACCAGACAATCTATTACAAATGCTTCAACTCCAACTGCTAAAAAAACTCGTGCTTATGGTGGTCGAGCTGTCGGAGGCCTCACTTCACAGCATCATACACTCCTGCTGCCCTACCCAGGAGCACTTGCATCTTGTTTTTGGAAAAGAAATCCATTTCCATTGCCTCCAAATTAAGTCGCCTCACCTTGTAAGCATTGGAATTTTCTTTAAAAGAGAGGAGGTCATCATAAAAGACTCCCCTTCCCTCCAAAGGTTGCTCCTTAATGATTGTTCTGCACCTTCGCAAATAACTGTGGTCTCTGCACCTAAACATGAGATCTTGGGTGTAACTCATGATCCGTTTGATGGTTACAAGAAGGTGCTTGGATCCACACTTATTGGGGTACTGTATATATTATCATCAAAACTTTTGTAATCATAAGCTGCATTTTTCATTTGTGTGCATAAGTTTTATATCATCAACACTTTTGTAATCATAAGCTGCATTTTTCATTTATGCGCATAATCTTTATATAATCTTGGTGTACGCTTTTGGTACTAATAATATGTTCTATGCTCAGTGAACAGTTTGTCCATAGGTACCTTATCAATGGTGATAGATTCTGTCAAGACCTTACATATCAGTATGTGTAAGTGCTCTGGGAACGGGGGTACCCAGACCTGCGGCCCACGGCATGGCTCCATCGTCGGCCTGGTATGGACCAACTTTAACATCAATAACTCAAGACCCTCGCGAGGTGCCAAGCCAAGGCCTACATGAGGAACAATCTCTCCATGGCTCTCGAGGAGCGGAGATTTCTATGCAAGGCTCACCTCACGAGGTTCGGATGACGTGAGCCATGACGACCATGGATAGGTGGGCGCCAGCAGCTGCAGTGTGCCAGTTTCCTCTTTGGTGCTAAGGAGGCAAGCGCAGGCACGGAGTCTTGAGGAATCAGCCAAAAGTTTCCATTCCGGTGCAACAAGACCAAGACCGCCAGGACGGCAGGATAGTGGTCATCGCCGAGCCCACCATAGGGTCACGACCAGAGGCTTTTGCAGGCGAAGACTACTTTTGTCACTATAGCATGTACTAGTTGTCTCCCTTCGAATTTGGCCGTTGTGGGATCCCTTCCCGCCTTCATTTGGGAAGAGGACCATGGCTCTAATAAATAGGACTTGGCCACCACCATAGAGAGGGACAGATCATTCAGATCATCCTCACACCCACCAACTCATCGAGCACAACAACACTCCTCCTCTTGAGGTTGTTCTCCCACTATACTAGTTCATCCTCAGCCCCTCGAGGCCAATCCACCACAAAGCAGGAGTAAGGTTTTACACCGCAAAGTGGCCGAACCTAGTAAACTGTTGTGTCTCTTTTCCATTCAGTTCCTCGGGCTAGACTATAAGATTAGCGAGTAGGCACACTGGGGAGGACGAGTTCTTTGCACGCACCCCAGAGTTCAAACCTCTCAAGGGTCTATGGAACCCAAAATCCAACATTTGGTGCGCCAGGTAGGGGTGCGTCAGAGCCGCTCTTCCGCCGGTCGACCCGCCACCTCTCAACCACTTCCATGGCTAACACTCGTCTAGCTTGTGTTGAGCATCAGGCCGCTCTTGCCACCCACGTCGCTCAGACGACGCCGGCGGGTGACTTCTTTCCTCGCCATCCATCCCCCGTCTCCAGCGACGAATGCCGCTGCCAGCCCGGCAGCAAGCTTCGTTGCTGCACCCCTTCATGCGGCATGATGGGTGCACCGCCACCCTATCGCTAACTCTGACTGGTTCGTCATCCCATGTTCATGGCGCGCGAGCTCTTGTGCTATCGCCTCGTCAACGACCTCTATGAAGACTGGCTGGACTGCATCACCGAGCTTGTCAGCGCCGCCGGGGGCTCTCCTGCACCTCCCCATCAAGACGTCGCCCTTGGGCCAAGGCACGAGGCCCCGCGGCATGACCCGCCACGCAGGGCGCTAGCGGGTGAAGAAGAAAGCTGACAGGTGGTCCAACGGCCGCAAGAAGATGCTCGTGCACTCCTAGCACCGCCATGTCAAGACCGCGCGCCGCCTACATCGGTGGCGCGCGAGCGCTAGGATAAGGCTCCACCTCCATGACGAGCTCCTGCGACCACAACGGGTTGCCGCGCCTTCACTCCGGAGCTGTGTAGCGTCGTCTGGCTGGGGAAGTTCAAGCCCGACCTGCGTCCACGCTACGACGGCACCCCCGACCCTGTTGAGTTCCTGCAGCACTACGAGCTGAGCATCGAGGCAGCCAAGGGCGATGAGAAGGTTATGGTGAACTGGTTTCCCATGGCCGTCAAGGATGGCGCGCGCTCGTGTCACCTGAACCTGCCCGCAGGATCGATCTCCTCCCGGGACGAAATGCGAGAGAGTTTTGTCACGAACTTCCAGGGCACCCGCGACCGGCAGCCGGCTACGGGTGACCTGTGGCGCATCAAGCAGCAACCAGGGGAGACCTTGCAGAAGTACATCCAATGCTTCTACAACATTCGCCTCAAGATCCCCAAGGTGTCGGACGAGGCCATCATCTCAGCATTCACTAATGGCGTCCGCGACATCAAGATGAAGGAGGAGCTCGCCATACACGAGGACCTGTGCACGACTCCGGAGATGTACAATATGGCGACCAAGTGTGCGAGAGCTAAGGAGGGACGCCTCTCCCTTCTCGAGCTCCCTAAAGCTAACCCAAAAGACAAGAAGACCAAGGCCAAGGATGTGAAGAGCAAGGGGGCAGCCCTGCTTGCGGCCGAACCAGAGATGAAGCGCGGGTATGATCACCCGGAGCCATCCAAGGGCAGCCGCCCATTCTATGTCTTCCACAACGTGCACAACCACAACACCAACGGTTGTCAGGAGCTCTAGGCCATCCGCGACGGGCACCTGGTCCGTCACCCCAAGCGCAACGATCGAGCCTAGGGCCGCGGAGGAGGCCGAAATGGAGGACGCTGGGACGACCACGACCGCCACCAAGAGTGGCGCGATCAACCTCATGAGGAACACTGGCAGGGCCAGCCTCGCGTGGGCCCTTGGAGGGACCAGCCTTGAGACGACCTCCCTCAAGGCAATGCTAGCCTCCCTCCACTGCCACCTCCACCAAGAAGGAACGATGATCACCACCAGGACGAGGGGGCTGGGAGCTGGGGGCTTCCAGGAGCCTCGTACGATCGCCTGCATCACTGGCGGCGCTCAGGCCCCTTCCTCTCATCGCATCTTCAAGCAGTTTGCTCGTGAAGTGGACGCGGCCCTCCCCAAGCTCGAGGCTACGCGTCCGCTCAGGTGGTCCAAGTGCACCATCACCTTCAGGTCGTCTGACCAGCTCAACTGCATGGCAACTGTCAGCGCTCTCCCTATGCTCTCCTCGCCAACCATCAACAACGTCCTCATTGCCAAGACTCTCATCGATGGCGGTGCGGGGCTCAACATTCTTTCCATTGAGACATTTGACCGACTCCAGGTGCCCTATGACCAGCTGCAGCCCTCCAAGCCCTTCTCAGAACGACGTCTCCACCACCCCGATAGGGAAGATCCGCCTCCCTGTCACCTTCGTCACCCGCGACAATGACAACACCGAGCTCATTGACTTTGATGTCGCTCACATTCGCCTTCCGTACAACGCCATCCTCGGCTACCCGGCCCTGGCCATGTTCATGGCAGTCACCCACCATGGATACAACGTCCTCAAGATGCCAGGGAGCCACGACATCATCACGGTCGCCTACGAGGAGAAGGACGTGGTCTCGATTGGGGGCCCCCACAGCGCTTCTTTATTTTATCTTGCACGGGGTCATCGCCCCGGCTTTGTACAAGGGGTTACATGCAACTGAGGCAAGTCCTATACAAAAGGGTGGCTGCCGGGCAGTGCCCGACAGCCTCGCACCTTACGGGTAGTACTTACAGGGATGCTCAATATTCCATGAGTTTTCCAACTGTGTGCCATCCTAGGTCTCCAAACGGACTGCGCCAGGTCTGGTGACTCATACTACCTGGTAAGGGCCTTACCACTTTGGTGACAGCTTGTTTGTACCCTTGGCGGACTGAACGCGCCTAAGGACAAGGTCACCTTGCTCAAAACACCGGGCATGAACCCTGCGGCTATGATAGCGACGCATGGCTTGCTGGTAGCGTGCATCATACGTAGCTGCCTGGAGACGGTTCTCCTCGAGTAGCACAGCGTCCTCACGCCGGTGCTGATCTTGCGCTACTTCATCATAGGCAAGCACTCGAGGGGACCCGTAAATGAGTTCTGTGGGGATAACGGCTTCTGCTCCGTAGACCAGGGAGAAGGGAGTCTGCCAGGTAGCTCGGTTAGGTGTCGTTCTGAGGGACCAGAGAACTACCGGAAGCTCCTCAATCCACCGCCTGCCGTGCTTCTGGAGCATATCGAAAGTTCTTGTCTTGAGTCCACTAAGCACTTCAGCATTCGCCCTCTCTGCTTGTCCATTGCTCCGGGGGTGTGCCATAGAAGCGAATGAGATTTTGCATCCGAGGGTGTGAACGTATTGCAAGAAGGCATGGCTTGTGATAAGGACATGACTACCTTGGATACGACCAAAAATATTGCATACATGCATATTTGTCAGGTGATTTCTAATGCAAACTATTCAATAATCTATTTATGTTATCCAGAACAAAAATACTTCACACACTTTTGTGTTTTGTCTAATTGCAGGTGTATGGGACATTTGTACAATCCACATATGAAGATAAGGGAAAAGGAGAAGTTTAGGTTCTGTTCAAAAAGTCCTCTCACGTCACTTTTGGGCCAAGAGAAGATATAGTCCAAGTCTCTCACGTTCTGGATTCAGATTTGGACTGCACAGACATACCTGACTCAAAACGGCAACAACTTTTTCATACGGACTCCGAATTGGGTGATTCTTTTTTTGTTGGAAACTAGATTTCGTGATCTTTCCAACCCAATTGGATTCACCTTCAAATTCTTCCGGAGCGTTGATTTATGGACGAAACAATCTGACGTTGCAGAAGAATCCAAGTCAAACTACAAGCCCAAAGGTGTTGCATCACCTCCACTTGGGCCCATGAGCCTTGTACGACCTAGGGTTAGTTTTAGGCTGCCTTGGGACGTCCTTCCACCTCCTTGGCCGCCACCCCTTGCTCCTATATAAGTAGATCCATCTAGTAGCTTTTTCGTTGGGATTTGTTTAGTTAAAAGTTAGCCGTTGCAACTTCGTGTACTTCGTTTGTGTCCAACGACCAGACCAGGACCGCTTACGGATCCCCACCATTATCAATACTTCATATATATCCGCAATATTTAGATTGCTTTATCATATTCTTACTCGTTCTTCGATTGCTTGCAGGAATAGACCTTCGTGGTCAGGCTGATCGTGCTTCCAGCATCGTCAGTAACCTCAGGAGATTGGTTTAGCGATTGCTAAGGTGCAACGTCGTGCACGTTTATAGTCGGATCGTCAAAGTTGTCTCCACCAAATCGATAGTTATCTTCTCATCGAAAGATCGGGACACCCTCGCCTCTATCAAGTGGTATCCGTTTTCAGGTTGCTCGATGAGAATTTTTAGTTTCCCCTAGATTAGATTTATTTTCTTACCTATTGTCCAAGAAAAAGCCACAAAAAAGTTAGATCTATTCTTCCTTTTGTCCAAGCCAGTCTGAGCCTTTGCAATTTTCTTTTCATTGTTTGCATTATCGAATTATCGGTTGCATCGTCGTGTCGAGTTGTTGGTCTTAGTGTCTAGTTCGTTTAGAGTTTCGAGTTCTGTTCACATTAGTCACGTCGCCGCTGCATCATTATCCCTTCTGCTGTCCACCACACCATCCAGCAATTTCCACCATGTGCTACCCATAGTTCATTGTCACAATCATAGTTGAGGTCGTTCACATCTTCGCTTGATCCAATCTGCATCTTATCTAGTTTGTCTTGGAAAGAGGGAGAGAAAAAAAGACAGGGAAAAAAAGAGAGAGAAAAAGAAAAAAAGTCAGAGAAAAAAAAGAGAGAAAGAAAAAGAAAAAAGTGTGAGGAAAAAAAGAGAGAAGAAAAAAACAAAATTCGGATCTATCTAGACTCAATCTCGTAGTTGAATTCTGTTTTGTGCACTGTTCAGTAAAACATGCATAACTTCCTCATACGAAGTCCGATTTGGCTCCGCGAGTACTCAAATAAAAGCTAGCGGTGAGCCGCATCTAAATAGTTGCAGAAGCTAGTTCAATATTTGGCACCTCAAAATCGGCTTATAAATAGGTCTTTTTGCCCTCCGAAGTTCACAAACACAACTTATTCCAGTTTTTCACGCCAGTTTTAGAATTTTTTGACTCCTCATATCAAGTCGGAGTTGAGTGATTCTGTTTGTGTTTGAAAGCATGAGTCAATACCATTTTTGAAAAAAAAGTAATCAGAAAATTGGCTCAAACTTTTCCAGAGGAAAGTTGGAGAGAGAGAGAGTTGTTGTATATCCTGCTTGGCAGTTGTTTTTCATCATTATCTTTACCGCCGTTGTGATCTTCACTTATATCTTGCTGTCCAGAGCTACTTAGTATCCTTCATTGATGCTACTTGTGCTACGTCGTGACCTCATTAGTGTTCTAGGCTCGCGTCTCTAGTCTGGTCTAGCCTAGGACCAGCACAGTACCGTCGTTGAACGTTTATTCAACATTGCATCTTTGAATTGATTATTGCTAATCTTTTGCTACCATATATAGCCAACCCAGCTCCACATATTTCTACACCGTGTATACGTACGTTCCCCTAGCAATCGCTTTACACAATCTTCAGAGTTATTTGACACCGCTGGTTGCCTGTCACCACCTGCTGCTTGGTAAGAACTTGTAAGATATTGATATTTGCTTTACTGTGAGCGCTTTACCACCACACCCTAGTAGTTCATAGGAACATTATTCTTGAATTTTGTTTCTTGTTTCTACTAATCATGACAGGTTCCGAAGATAGAAGTTCTTGGACGACGAACACATCTTCACCATCACGAGAGTTGGGACAACACACACAAGCACATGGTCAGGTTATCTTTTTACCGTCATTTGAGGGTAGATTTAATCCTACTACTTATCTAGCTTGGGAGCTTGAAGTAGAACAAGTTTTTAGTCACCATGACTTTTCTGAACTTGAGCGAGTGCGGGCAGCCACTAGAGCATTTACTGGTTTTGCTTCTGTTTGGTGGAGTGTACATTGTAAGAAAAACATTGATAACCAACCCACAACTTGGAAAGTTTTGAAAGTTGTAATGAGACAACAATTTTTCCCTCCTTACTATCGCCATGAATTGCTTCACAAATTTGAACAATTTAAACAAGGCAACAACACTGTTCATGCTTACTACCAAGAGTTCAAATCTTATACGCATCATTGTGACATAGAAGAATCTGAGAATGATACAATGAATAGATTTTTTTGGTGGTTTGAACCATGATATTCAGGCAAGATTTCAGTATATTCCTCGTTGTATTACTGGTATGTATGTCCGTGCTTGTACCTTTGAGAGACAGATACAGGAGGATGCATTAGGTGACTACAACAACTACTATTCCGGTTCATGCTCACCACCGCCGGTTGGTTCCTCCACCGTTGCACCTCGGATTGTGAGTGTGGCATCATCTCAAGAGTATGGTACATTGTCAATGTCCGTACCTACATCAGCTACATCTTTGCGACATGGTAACAGTAAAGGTATTGATGACATAACTTCACATGAGAATGATGCATGCCTAGTTAACTTGAATGCGTCATGTATTGAGTTACTTGTTGATTTGAGCACACCACCTATTTTAGAGAATCTTGTTACTGCCATGAATGCGTCATGTGATCAAACAACTGAAATATCAACAATTTTGAGTGCACCCATTGAATTAACTGTTGATGCAAAAGAACCAATGTTTAATCATTTTGATATGACCTCCAATCTTGGTGATGATTCTGTGTTCAATGACTTATTGCATGTTTGCTTATTTAAGCATGTTGTAGCATGTAAATTTGATGCAAGTAATGTTTATTCACCAAAGTTGGGATGGTTTAATGATGAACATTGCCAATCTTTTGAAATGAATAAGAGCTTCACTTATATGAGCAAACTGAGTTGCAATATTTTCATGCCTTCTACTTCTTGTGATAATTTTTTGTCTTTAGATTTTATGAACTATGAAAGTTACTCATGTATACATGTGTCATATGTGCAAAAATAAAGGAAAGTTAAAATGGATGACATATACATATACAACATGTAAACCTTGTCTCTTTTTAGAGCCACATTTCAGATTAAGCAACGCCGAGGACGGCTTTGTTTTCAAAAAGGGGAGGATGATGAGGACATGACTACCTTGGATACGACCAAAAATATTGCATACATGCATATTTGTCAGGTGATTTCTAATGCAAACTATTCAATAATCTATTTATGTTATCCAGAACAAAAATACTTCACACACTTTTGTGTTTTGTCTAATTGCAGGTGTATGGGACATTTGTACAATCCACATATGAAGATAAGGGAAAAGGAGAAGTTTAGGTTCTGTTCAAAAAGTCCTCTCACGTTACTTTTGGGACAAGAGAAGATATAGTCCAAGTCTCTCACGTTCTGGATTCAGATTCGGACTGCACAGACATACCTGACCCAAAACGGCAACAACTTTTTCATACGGACTCCGAATTGGGTGATTCTTTTTTGTTGGAAACTAGATTTCGTGCTCTTTCCAACACAATTGGATTCACCTTCAAATTCTTCCGGAGCGTTGATTTATGGACGAAACAATCTGACGTTGCAGCAGAATCCGAGTCAAACTACAAGCCCAAAGGTGTTGCATCACCTCCACTTGGGCCCATGAGCCTTGTACGACCTAGGGTTAGTTTTAGGCTGCCTTGGGACGTCCTTCCACTTCCTTGGCCGCCACCCCTTGCTCCTATATAAGTAGATCCATCTAGTAGCTTTCTCGTTGGGATTTGTTTAGTTAAAAGTTAGCCGTTGCAACTTCGTGTACTTCGTTTCTGTCCAACGACCAGACCAAGACCGCTTACGGATCCCCACCATTATCAATACTTCATATATATCCGCAATATTTAGATTGCTTTATCATATTCTTGCTCGTTCTTCGATTGCTTGCAGGAATAGACCTTCGTGGTCAGGCTGATCGTGCTTCCAGCATCGTCAGTAACCTCAGGAGATTGGTTTAGCGATTGCTAAGGCGCAACGTCGTGCATGTTTGTAGTCGGATCGTCAAAGTTGTCTCCACCAAATCGATAGTTATCATCTCATCGAAAGATCGGGACACACTTGCCTCTATCATCTTGTGAACTGGGTGCTGTTGTGAGTGATGATCCTTGTCGGAACTCCGAAATGACACACCAATTCTTCCAAGAACTTGATAGCTAACAGAGCAGTCACCTTTCTAACGACAGTCAATTCCGGCCACTTTGTAAACTTGTCGATGGCAACGAACAAGAATACAAAGCTCCCAATTTCTTGGGGGAAGGGGCCAAGGATATCGAGCCCCTAGACAGAAAATGGCCATGATAGAGAGATCGTCTGAAGGGCTTGGGCAGGCAGCTGTGTTCTCTTGGAATGGAACTGGCAGGCTTCACATTTCGTGACGAGCTCAACTGCATCTTGGAGGGCTGTGGGCCAATAGAATCCTTGCCGGAATTCTTTCCCAACTAATGCCCTTGATCCAATGTGACCCGCATATTCCTCTGTGAATCTCAGCTAGCAGTTCCTTTCCATCCTCCTGGCAAACACACTTCAATTTCACACCACTGGGCCTTCTTCTGTATAGAGTGTCATTGACAAACTGATACATACTGGCCCTCTGGCCTACTCTTTCAACTTCATTTTGGTTGCCAGGGAGTTCTCCGGTTTGGAGGAAGTGGACAATGTGCCTTGCCCAAGTTGGAGCCTGGGGCTTGACAACGAGGACTAGCCGCACCTCCTCTGCTGTGGGAGCACCAGCCTCATTCGCGGGGTCTATTGGAGATATAACTATTGAGTATAAGCCGCCCAGGAGGGGCCGGATTATACTAATAGTAAGTTGTTCCTATCAAAGCCCACGAGGACAAGGAGTACGGCGCTTTACGAAGGAGAGTTAACAAGAAGGCCCGGGGCCCAAAGGCGGATAATGGGCCGTCGATGTAAACCGCCATAAGGTGTATAACTTGTGTTGTAAGAAAAGAAAAGGTAGAAACTGACACGGAAACGTTTATGAGCCGACCGGGACTCTGTAAACCGCCAGGCATCAACCTGTGTATATAAAGGGACGACCCGACGGCGGTTTAGGGACAAGAAACAAGAGATCGAGAGCTGGGTCAAGCGTATTGGGTCCCCGTTCATCGAAACCCTAGCCATACCAACTACAAACTGGACTAGGCTTTTACATTCATCGTAAGGGGCCGAACCAGTATAAACTCCCGTGTCCTTTGTCCGGTTTAACCCCTTTAAGCTAACCTCAACGCGATGGCTCCACGACTACGTCCTCACACTAGGACATCTGCCGTGTCGTTTCCATGATAGTTGGCGCCCACCGTGGGGCTATCGCGCGATAGTTTCGAGTTCTTAAAGGGCAGCTTCGAAGGGGTCAAGGGATACGCCATGGGAAGGATGACCAAGAGTTGTTGTGGCAAGTTCTACATCAACGACGCAGGCTGGGGCCCCGAGCCCGGCTCCATTGAGTACGGGTACCGGGTCCCCTTCGGTGGAATTCATGTCTTCATCGGCAAGATTGGTGAACTGGGCCCTGAGCCGAACATCTGCGCCGACATCATCGATACGGCTCAGCGTGCGAGACCCGCCCGGGTTCAGCCTGCCATGAACCGTGCCTTCGTGGGTGTCATCTACGGGGCAGAATCTGAGGATAGATCGGTGTCTGGTGGTGAAACCATCGTTTACTCCGATGGAGAATCATCTACTGGACAAAGTGAGTCATTATATCAGCTGCAAGACGGCCTGCTTGGGGGCTATTCCGATGGCGACAGCATTCCGGATCCCCACGAACCGCCGAACCGAGTTGCAATTTTCATGGCCGGTACACAGCCAGGGCAGAATTCTTCAACTGCGGCGGTGTCAATTTCCGGTTCAGTAGCGGCAAGGGTGGCCGGGGCAGGAGTCCCTGTGTGCCCGCCGGCTCAAGTTCTGTTCGATTTACTTGACGCTTTAGCAACACTGATGACGACTGAGGTTAATGCAGCAAATCAGGATGAGCATAATGTGGTGGTCGCCAAGGTAAGAGACCAGATAACTCAAGCCAAGGAAGACCTAGCAGCCGAAGACGTAAAGATGGCCACGATGCGGGCCGAGTTAGAGGCTCAGGCGCAGCAGGTTCAATCGGAGTCCTTCTGGCTTATGCTGGATCAGAACACGTAGAGTGATGTCATGAGGAGAAGGCATCAGACCCGCCTTCCTTTGGTTTACGAAGCGAACACGCCCAGAGCAGGCACTAGTAACCTGCCAGTGATAAACCAGACTGAAGCACCAGGAACAGGGGCACCGGTTCAACCGCGCACGATGGACCCACCTCGTCAGGGCAATAACTTACCGCAGCATGCACCGATGCCGCATCATGTGCCGACACCGCCGGGTCATTACTCTAACCCCTTGGATAACATGGTCACCGCCACTTCACGATTGGTGGCTCTCCCAGTCGAAGGCGAGTCCCTAGTGGCAGTTGAGACACGGGGGACTAGAGAGCTCCTTCAGATAGCCTTGGCTCAGCAGCAGGCTTATTCGTACAGCCGTGAGAGGATTCATTCCACCCCCCCCCCCAAGCCGGAGTTACAGCAGACATATTGATGAGCCGGCCGTGTCAAGCAGTGCGCGGAATCGTAATCTGCCTCGTGGCCATAACCCGGCAGGCGGTGGTGTCGGTGCTCAGAACGTGGTGGACCAATGTAGAGCACGTCGAGAGGCCGAGTTAGCAGCGCTGTACGCGGCCCGTCAACCTTCTTCGGTTCATCCGACGGCTTCGGTTGAGACATGAGTAACTTTTAGGTCTCTGGGTATGTCGTGCTTGACCCCGGCTTTGCGTAACGTACGGTTGCCCAAGGATTTCAAAGGTCCCCGTAAGGTACCCAACTACACGACCGATTTACCTCCTGAAGCATGGATTGAGAGTTATGAGATGGCGATGGAACTATTGGATGTTGATGAGGCTGCATGTGCTAAGTATTTCACCATGATGTTAGAAGGAACGACTCGTACTTGGTTTAAGGGACTACCGGCTAACTCCATTGGGTCATCGGTCGAGTTAAAAGCCCGGTTTATCCAGAATTTCAAGGACACGTGCAAGCAGCCCATGTCAATTGTGGATTTGGCCTCCTGGGTCCAGGAAGAAGGTGAATCAACGACCCATTGGGTGCGTCGGGTTTCAAAGATACTGCACTAGTCATACTGGATCAATGCCGATTCAACAGTCTTGACGTTGGAGAAAAATTGTCGTTTTACACCCCTCAAGCAGAAATTAGGGCAGCTCAAACATCACTGCAATGACATGGGGACACTTATGACTGCTCTGGTTAAGTACACTCACTCTGTTAGTACCAAAGACCCCGAGTCTGATGAGGACAAACCGGGAAAGGGAAAGAAGAGCGGCAGCACCAGAGGGCAGCAGCATAACCCGACGGCGAATCAAGGTGGTAATGGTAAGCGCAAGGCTGATAATAGTTTGGATTTTGTGGCAAATACCAATGCACAGAATAATGGCCAGGGTCGTAAGGGTAGACCGCCCCCACAAACCGGAGCATCAGGCATGAATCTTGAGCATCTGTTGAATCAACCCTGCCCGAAGCATGGTACACATCAGAGACCATCTACTCATCTCTGGAAAGATTGTTACATCATGAAGGAGTTCAAGAATTCAAATCTTTTTGAATGTAACCATGGACTAGGAGGCGGTCCAGTATCCGGTTCACAGGAGCCGGGTTATGGTGGTAGCGGTTCAGGCTCTGGGTTCCAGGGTCATCAAGATCATCAAGGTCATCAAGGCAATCAATGCAATCAGTGTGGTTACCATCAACAGTCTAGTCAGGGGAGTCAGCAGCAGCAGTCTGGATAACAGAGTAACCCGAAATAGTTGAATAGTGGATAGTATCACGTCTTGACCATGAGTTTGTGCAAGCGGGATCAGAAGCTTCATAAAAGGGCAGTAAACTCCGTTGAACCGGCAGTACCCCATTACTTGCACTGGTCTGAGTAGCCCACTATGTGGAGTCGAGAGGATCATCCGCCAGGGGTTGATAATCGGGGTCATCTGGCATTGGTGGTTGCGCCTCAGGTTGGAGGGTATAAGTTCACCAAGGTGCTCATGGGCGGAGGGAGCAACATCAATATCCTTTATTATGACACCATCCGTCGTATGGGGTTGACGGATAAAAATCTTAAACCGTCAAACACTGTTTTCCATGGCGTGGTGCCTGGTAATTCGGCGTATCCAGTTGGTAAGATAGCTCTGGAAGTTGCTTTTGGAGATGATCATGATTCTAGATCAGAGACATTGACCTTTGAGGTGGTGAAAATCAAGAGCCCTTATCATGCTCTGTTTGGACGGCCGGCTTATGCTAAGTTCATGGCAAGGCCCTGTTATGTTTATCTGCACCTCAAGATGCCAGGTCATAAGTGGACCATCACGGTGCATGGGAGCCTAAAGATAGCGTTGGAATGTGAAGAAGGTGATGCGGCTTATGCAGAGTCGGTTTGTGCAACAAAGGAGTTGAAATATTATAAGGACAATGTTGATCCGGTGGATATGACTTCTTTGAAAAAGCCAACTACAGAGCATGATCCAGCCTTGAAGTTTAAATCGGCTGAGGAAACCAAGTTAGTTGATTTTGTTCCTGGCGATTCATCCAAGCACTTTAGCATCAGTGCTAATCTGGGTCCGAAATAGGAAAGCGCGCTCATAGAGTTCATCCGTGAGAACCAGGACATCTTTGCACGGAAGCCTTCTAACATGCCAAGTGTACCGAGGGAACTCGCTGAGCACAGTCTTAACATTGTTCCTAAGTTTAAACCAGTCAAGCAGTTTCTCCATCGCTTCAATGAAGAAAGGCGTAAGGCTATTGGTGAGGAGGTAGCCTGGCTCCTGGCAGCTGGGTTTATCATTGAAGTATTTCATCCTGAGTGGTTGGCTAATCCGGTGCTGGTACTTAAGAATAATGGCACTTGGCGCATGTGTGTGGACTACACAGATTTAAACAAGGCTTGTCCGGCTGATCCTCTCGCCCTCCCTCGTATTGATCAGATTATTGACGCTACGGCGAGTTGTGAGCACTTGAGTTCTCTGGATGCTTATTCTGGTTATCATCAGATCGAGATGGCAGTAAAGGACCAGGAGAAGAAAGCTTTTATAACTCCCTTTGGAGCCTTCTGCTATGTGTCTATGCCTTTTGGGCTCAAGAGTGCCCAGGCGACCTATCAGCGCTGTGTGCAGAATTGTCTTCATACTCAGATTGGGCGCAATGTTCATGCTTATGTGGATGATATTGTTGTGAAGTCCAGGAAAGAGGAGACGTTGACAGATGATTTGAAGGAAACTTTTGATAATCTCCGAATTTATAAGATGATGCTTAATCCGGCCAAATGCGCCTTTGGTGTACAGGTAGGCAAGCTCTTGGGTTTTTTGGTGTCTAACAGGGGCATTGAGGCTAACCCAGAAAAGATCGAGGCAATCACTTATCCGGCTAAACCGGTGTGTATCAATGATGTTCAACATCTGGCGGGTTATATTGCAGCGTTGAGCCGGTTTATCAGCCGGCTGGGGGAGAAAGCTATTCCTCTATATCAGATGATGAAAAAGACAGATAATTTTGTCTAGAGTGATGCTGCTGATGCGGCGTTTGAGGACTTGAAAAAGCAGTTAGCCGAGCCACCTGTCCTTGCTGCTCCTGTTGATAAAGAGCCATTGTTGGTATATGTGGCTGCCAATGCCAGGGCTGTCACTGTGGCTATTGTGGTAGAGCGAAAGGAGGCCGGTAAGGAATATCCGGTTCAACGGCCGGTTTATTATATCAGTGAGGTTCTCATTGAGTCCAAGCAGAGATACCCACATTGGCAGAAGCTGGTGTACGGAGTTTCATTGGAAGCCGGAATCTTAAACATTATTTTCAGGGTCATCCCGTCACTGTGGTCAGTTCTTCTCCTTTGGGAGATATAATCCAAAACAGGGAGGCAACTGGCTGGGTTGCCAAGTGGGCCATTGAGCTTGGACCTCACGGGTTAAAGTATATGGCTCGCAAGGCAATCAAGTCCCAGGCACTTGTGGATTTCATCAATGACTGTACAGAGTTGCAGACGCCGAAGGAAAAGCTGGATAACACATATTGGACTATTCACTTTGATGGGTCCAGGCAATTGGAGGGCTTGGGGGCTATAGTTGTGCTAGATTCCCCTCGAGGTGATAAATTTTGTTACGTTCTCCGTTTAATGTTTCCTTGCACTAACAATGCAGCTGAATATGAGGCCTTACTCCACGGTCTTCGTGGCTAAGGAGATGAACTAAAACCGACCTAGGTGCTTTAGTGACTCGGATTTGGTAGCTCAACAAGTATCAGGTACTTGGGACTCCAAAGATCCACTCATGGTGGCTTAGCGATGTGAGGTGGATGTTATTGCTGGTCACTTCAAGGGTTATCAGGTTGAGCATGTGGACTGGAGAAAGAATGAAGCGGTAGACGCTTTAAGCCAGTTGGGTTCTCAACGTAAACCGGTGCCGCCCAATGTTTTTCTTGATGTCCTTCATAACCCGTCGGTCAAGTTACCCATAGAGGAGGATTTGGCTATTCTTGACCCGGAGGCTCAGTTGGTGGCGGCTCTTCATGTAATCCCGGATTGGGAAGTTCCCTATTTGGCGTATATGACCCGGGGTGAGTTACCTAAGGATGAAGTTTTGGCCAGGCAGATAATCCAGCGGTCCAAGTCAATGACTATTGTCAACGAAGAATTGCATCATTGCAGTGTCATAGGGGCGTTTCAGCGTTGCGTGTCTCCTGAAGAAGGTTGTGAAATCCTACGTGAGATCCATGAAGGGGACTATGGTCATCATGCCGGTTCAAAATCTATGGTAGCCAAAGCTTTTCATCATGGTTTTTATTGGCTGAAGGCTCATGCTGATGCTGAGGACTTGGTCAGAAGGTGTGACAGTTGTCAGAAATTTGCACGTCGAGCTCATGTTCTAGCTTAGGAGTTAAGGATGATTCCAATTACTTGGCCGTTTGCAGTCTGGGGACTTGATATGGTTGGTCCCTTTAAGAGATCCAAGGATAAGAAGAGCCACCTCTTGGTGGCAATTGACAAGTTTACTAAATGGGTAGAGGCAGAGCCAGTGAGTAAGTTTGATGCAGCAACGGCGGTTCAATTCATGAAGAAGGTGATCTTCCGCTTTGGCTTTCCACATAGCATTATAACTGATAATGGTACTAGCCTTTCCAAGGGAGCTATGGAAGATTTTTGTCAACGTGAGCATATCCGGCTTGATGTATCATCAATGGCTCACCCCCAGTCTAATGGTCAAGCTGAGAGAGCCAATCAAGAGATTTTGAGAGGTATCGAACCCCGGATTATGATTCCCTTGTAGAGGACACCGGGTTGTTGGGTCGAGGAGTTACCTTCTGTGTTATGGAGCATTAATACCACCCCAACAGGTCTACGGGTGTCGGCGTTCTCGGAACGGGGGTCCCCAGACTTGCCTGCCTGTGGCCCATGGCGTGGCTTTGCTAGCAGGCCTATATGGCCCATCTTCACTAACAAGGAATCAAGACCCTCGCAAGGGGCCAAGCCTCGCGAGGTGGATGACACAAGACCTCCTCAGGAGCGGCCTCACCATGCTGGCTCATGAGGGCGAATAGTTCAAGGTCAGGAAAACCTCGTGAGGTTCTCGTGATGTGAGCCATGACGATCGAGACCAGGCGGGCGCCAGCGCGTGCAGTGTCCTTGTTTCGTCTTTGGTGCTAAGGTGGAAAGCGCAGGCGCGGAGTATCGAGGCATCAAGCAAAGGTTTCCATATTGGTGCAACGAGACCAAGACCAGAAGGATGGCAAGACGGAGGTCACCATGGATCCCAGGATGGCGTCACCAACAGAACCTTTGGCAGGCGAAGACCACTATTTGTGAGGATAGCTTGTACTAGATGTCCCCTTTGAAATTGGCCGTTGTTGGCTCCCTTCCTGCTTAATATTTGGGGAGAGGACCAGGGCCTCTATAAATAGGACTAGCCACCACCATAGGTAAGGACGGATCATCAAGATCACCCCCAACCACACAATTGTACCAAGCACAAGAACACGTCAACCTCAGGAGGTTGTTCTTCCCCTTGTACTGTTCGTCCTTAGCCCAAGAGGCAATCCACCACCACCACACTGGAGTAGGGCATTACACCACAACAGTGGCCCGAACCAGTATAAATCTTGTGTCCTTTGTGTTGCGAGTTCGTCGAGTTAGTTCGTGAAATCTAGGCTAAGTTAGGATGCAGATCGATAGGGGGAGATCTTCACGCGCACCCAGTGTTCGAACCTTAAGGGTTTTGCCGGAACCCGTGATCCGACATTTGGCGCGCCAGGTAGGGGTGCGCCGAAGCTTCCCTTCCGTCGCTCCGTGTCACGTCGCTTCATCGTCCTCATGGCGGACGCGCGTCGCGCCCGTGCCGAGCGCCGGGCTGCCCTCGCCACCCGCGTTGCTCAAATAGCCCCCGTCGGCGGGCCAACCCATCGCTCTCCGTCGCCTGCCGCCAACGCCGCCACTGGCCCAGCGGGGAACGAGCAGCAAGCATCCTCGTTGCACCCCTCGGTGCAACAGGACGGCCACACCACCACTCCATCATTGACTCCCACTGGTTCGTCGTCTCACGCTCGCCGCGTTCCCCCGGACGCACGGGCCGCGCTCCTCATGGCGCATGAGCTTCTGCGCTACCGCCTAGTCAATGACCTCTACGAGGACTGGCTTGACCGCATCACTGAGCTTGTCCGTGCCGCAGGGGGCTCCCATGCACCATCCCACTCTCTGCCTCGCCCTCCGCCAGCCACGGGCGACCCAACTCATGAAGCACCTCCACCACCTCTGCCCCAAGACGGCGCCCTAGCGCCAAGGCACGCGGCACCGCGGAGTGGCCCACCGCGTCCGTCACCCGCGCGTGAAGAAAGAAGCTGTTAGGAAGTCCATCACCCGCAGGCGAACGATCTGCCACTCCTCGCTCCGCCGCGCCAGGATCGTTTGCCGCGGCAAGGCCCAGCGCCGCTTGCCGTAGCGGCGCGCGGGCGCCAAGACCAAGCTCCACCTCCAAGGCGGGCACCGGTGACCACGGCCGGCTGCCGCGCCTTCACTCCCGAGCTGCGTAGCATCGCCTGGCCGGGCAAATTCAAGCCAGATCTGCCTCCTCGCTATGACGGGACCCCCGACCCCGCGGAGTTCCTGCAGCTGTACGAGCTGAGCATCGAGGCGGCCAACGGTGACGAGAAAGTCATGGCGAACTGGTTTCCCATGGCTCTCAAGGATGGCCCCCGCTCCTGGCTCCTGCACCTGCCTCCAGGCTCAATTTCCTCCTGGGACGAGATGCGCAACCGCTTCATCGCCAACTTCCAGGGAACTCACGACCGCCCCCCGGTCGCGGGTGACCTGCACCGCATCAAGCAACAACCAAGAGAGACCCTGCAGAAGTACATTCAGCGCTTCAATAGCGCGTGAATCAAGATCCCCAACGAGGCCATCATCACAGCGTTCTCCGACGGTATCCGCGACGTCAAGATGAAGGAGGAGCTCGCCATCCATGAAGAGTTGTGCACGACCCTGGAGCTGTTCAACATCGCGACCAAGTGTGCAAGAGCTGAGGAGGGGCGCCTCTCCCTCCTCGAGCTCCCTGCTGCATACCCAGAGGAGAAAAAGACCAAGGCCAAGGATGTGAAGCGCAAGGGAGCAGCCGTGCTCGTGGCGGAGCCAGACACCAAGGGCGGCAGAGACCAGCCTGAGTCATCCAAGGGCAGCCGACCGTTCTGTGCCTTCCATATGCTGCATACCCACAACACCAGCGATTGTCAAGAGCTCAGAGCCATTCGAGAAGGACGCTTCGATCGACGCCCCGAGCGCCGCGACCGGGGCTATGGCCGAGAAGGAGGACGTGGTGGCGGATGCTAGGACGACCGTGGCCCGCGCCAGGAGTGGCATGACCAGCCTCGTGAGGACCGCTGGCAGGATCAGCCTCGCGAGGGCGCATGGAGGGACCAGCCTCGTGAGGCCCGTCCTCAAGGCAACGCTCGCCTCCCTCCATTACCGCCACCACCCAGAAGGAACAACGACCACCATCAAGACGAGGGGGCTGGGGGCTTCCAGGAGCCACGCGCTATCGCCTGCATCTTGGCTGGAGCTCAAGCCCCAGCCTCGCATCGTATCTTCAAACAATTTGCCCGTGAAGTGAGTGTTGTTCTCCCCAAACTCGAGGCCACATGCCCACTCAGATGGTCCAGGTGCCCCATCACGTTCAGTTCGGCAGATCGGCTCAAGTGCGCGGCTACTGCAGGGTGTCCTCCCAATGCTCTGTTCACCAGTCATCAGCAACGAGCAAGTAACCAAGACCATCATTGATGGCGGCGCAGGGCTCAATGTCATGTCCGTCGACATGTTCGACAACCTCCAAGTGCCATATGACCAGCTTCAGCCTACCAAGCCTTTCTCAGGAGTGACCGACCGCTCTACTACCCCGATCGGGCAGGTCCACTTGCTTACCTTCAGAGAATGCAACAACTACCGCACCGAACTCATCGACTTCGACATCTCCTACATCCACCTGCCATACAACGCCATCCTCGGGTATCCAGCCCTGGCCAAGTTCATGGCGGTGACCCATCATGGCTACAATGTCCTCAAGATGCCGGGAAGCGGCAGAATCATCACAGTCCCGTGCGAAGAAAGAGACGTGGTGTGCTCCCTCGAGCGTGCCTTCCAAGCTGTAGCAATCGACGACCCCGACAGTCAGGGCGAGCGCCCTCCTGAGGCCACCCCCAAGAAGAAGAAGAAGCTACGTCATGCAGGGCCTCAGGCAAGCGATTCCTTGTCAGGATCGGCGTCCGCGCCTGGGGCGCCTCCCTCCATCACATAGGGAAGCACGCCTAGTGCCCCTCTCGGGTAGGGCTCGGGGGCACTCTTCTGGAGGGCCTCAGACATTGCCGGCATCATGAGGGAGGCGCTTGGGCACCACTTGGAGGCGTGCTTCGTGGCATGTTTCCCTTAGGAGAACACAGGGCAAGGAGTGCCCACCGCTCAGGAGTTCATCACCAAGACCACTCAGGAACTGCAAGACGCTAGGGCCATGCGCGGCAGCCAACGCTCACCAGGCGCAGCTCCCCATCCAGGCGAGGATGCCAGGCTGCACGTCTGCATCGATGTCCCAGGGCTCAATCGGGCCGCCTCTCAGGAGCTTTCTCTGGCCTTCGCGCGTGGGACGCTACGATGGCCCACCTCACAGTTACGTTCGCATGCCCTTCGGTCTGCCGAGTGTGGCGGCCGCCTATCAGCGCAACCTGCGGGGCATCCTGGCGGTTCAGGAGGCCAGACACCATGCGGTGCGGACGGACATGAAGACGGTCCTCGAGGAACCCCCTGGACCCCCAGGGCCTCCCGAGCCTCAGGGCCCCGGTGGCTCATGAGGGGCAGCCCTCTCGCCGCACACCTTCAGCTACCCCAACTCTCCTTCGTCAATAGAACCAGGTGACATTTTCCAAAGTTCATTCAGCAGGGAGCGCCCCCAGGGATGCATCATTCCTAGGCCACGTGGGTCCGTCCCTATGGCATGTATCTTTCCTTTCATCTCTCTAGCTTACCCTGTTGGGGGCGCCCCTCGGGAAGCATTCCCCAAGCCGCTCGGGCCGGACCCGGTGGCATGCATCTTCCCTGCATTTAACTAAGCTAGGTTGCTTTCCATGCTTAATCTATCTATGACTATCGCCTGCTTGATTGTCACCCACCATGGGAGCCGCGTGCCGGCCGTCTTTCTTCAGGACCCCTCACTCGAGTAAGTTAAGCACGGTGTCTGTGCTCGGGCCCGTCCCTACAGTATCGATAAATCCAGCGGCTGAGCTCTGTCTGGCGGGCCGGCCCCGTTCACGTCACCTCCTGGGGCCATTGGTGCTTGGCTTTTTTCACGTGGTGACCTTAGGAGATTCGTTCGTCGCAGGTTGTCTAACCACCTCGAAGGACCAAGACATCAAACAAGAATCAAGACCAGGCGCAACCCATCTTGAGGTAGGGCCTCGTGAGTCCCACGCTGGTTCACGAGTGCCCAGATACACCTCGTCTAGCCCTGCCGTGCAAGCCACCTGTCAGGGCGGGGCTGTACACGGCCGGGGGGCTCTCCACAGTAGGGAGTCCCCCTCCCACGCCCTAGTGGAAGCACCATGCTCCGCGCTGGCCGTCGACACTACCGAGGAGCGGCTATGCCCGTGCACAAGCAGAAGCACTACGCTCTACGCCGGTGATAAACAACTGAGGGCGGCCCACGGCCGTACCAACCTCAGGGAGCCCCAAAGATTAATGTCCGGCTTCACCGCAACGCCTCCCCTCGGGAGAGCCACGCGAGGGGGCTCGTCATGGCGGCTGCACTCGGGTCACGCCCAAGCGTATGCCACCCAACGAGGTCCCCCGGGCCTGGTCGTTGCACGCCCCTCCCGAGCCGAGCCTCGGCAAGGGCAAAGGTATGGAGAATGTTTGCATGTCAAGGGGGACTCCTGAGCATCGCGACTCAGGAGCCTAACTGGTCATGTAGCCCCTCACTCCTTGGTCCGTCCTGGTTTCCGGTCGGCCCAACGGTGGTTGAGGTATGCGCGGGGCCAGGCTCTGCCGACGTAGAACATTAACCTATCCTCACGTATCCTTCCTATAGGATGTTTGCGCGTCAAGGGGGACTCCTGAGCATCGCGACTCAGGAGCCTAACTGGTCACGTAGCCCCTCACTCCTTGGTTTGTCTTGGTCTCCGGTTGGCCCAACGGTGGTTGAGGTATGCGCGGGGCCGGGCTCTGCTGACGTAGAACGCAAAGCAAATAGGAAGAAAATCGCAAAATCTCAAAGCAAATATTACAATACATATTGTTCTCACAATATCAAACGCGAGTTTAACGCCTCCGCGAGGCATGGTGCATGTTGCAGGAATGAAGCAGAAAAGCAGTCGCGAGTCACCCTTGGACACCGCATGCACCTGCAAAAGGTGCCCCCTCCAGGGTACCGTCGCCTTAACCTACGTCACTAGTCGAGGGCACGGGGGCGAAGGCGTCAAACTTCTTCAGCAGGGCCTCCACTTGACCCCTCACGGTTGTGGCAGCAGTCGCGCAGTGTTCGTCAGCTACAGGTTCCAGCAGCTCGTCAAGACAAGAGCTGGGGTCACTGTCGGATTTCGGGTTCCGGCAGACCCTTGAGGTTCGAACACTGGGGTGCGCGCGGAGATTTCGCTTCCTACCTACCTGCACCCCTCCGCCTCACTAAGATCTAAGCTATGGAAAGAACAACACAAGGGACACAGGGTTTATACTGGTTCGGGCCACCGTTGTGGTGTAATACCCTACTCCAGTGTGTGGCGTGGTGGATTGCCTCTTGGGCTGATGATGATGAATGATACAAGGAAGAACAGCCTCGCGAGGGTCCGTTCTTGGCTGGGGTGATGAACTACTGGGAGGAGTTCAGCCACCCTTCTCTCTCTCTCTCTCTTCTTAACCCCTCCGAACCCCTCTTCTTAATCCTTCCCCCCAAAGACCCCTCTCTTCTGTGGGTGGCTGGTCCTATTTATAGAGGCCCTGGTCCTATTCCCAAATATCGAGCGGGAAGGGAGCCAACAATGGCGGGCTAATTTGAAGGGGGACAGCTAGTACTCGCTACCCTGACAAAAGTAGTCTTCGCCTGCACAAAGCTTTGGTGGTGATGCCGTCTTGGGCTCCACGATGACCTCCGTCTTGCAGTCCTCCTGGTCTTGGTCTTGTTGCACCGAAATGGCAAACTTTGCCTGACGCCTCGGTACTCCGCGGCTGCGCTTGCTCCCTTTGCACCAAAGAGGAAAGGAGGACACTGCGCGGGCTGGCACCCGCCTGGCGCCCTTGGTCGTCATGGCTTGTGTCACGGGCACCTCGTGAGGTACCCCGCCTTGATCTCTCCGCCTCCTCACGAGCCAGCCTGATGAGGCCGTGCCTGAGGAAGCTCCGTGTCGTCCGCCCCGCGAGGCTTGGCCCCTCGCGAGGGTCTTGGGTCTGTGTTGATGAAGATGGGCCGTGCTGGGCCCCCCTTTGAGCCACGCTGCAGGCCGCAGGCAGGCAAGTCTAGGGACCCCCGTTCCCAGAACGCCGACAGTAGCCCCCGGGCCCAAGGCGCGCCCTGACTTGGCCGTGCAGGGAGGCGGAAGGGCAAGAGCGAAGCGCCGCGGGCCCTAACAGCCTGTGGCCTTGGGCGCCGCGTGGCGGTTGACTGGACGTGGGCGCCTCAGCAACCGTGCGAGTTGATAAGGGAGCGGCATCTGCCTAGGCTTCGCTTTTTGCTTTCTCTGGTTGCTGCTCAGATCCCCTTTCTTACGCCTCTCCTTCCTTCCTCCAAAATCTCCAGGTCTACTCCGACTGCGTGACCTAGGAAGCCATGGCGCCTCGTCAGTCCCCGGACGGAGCTTGGTACTCGTCTGCCCTGGACTCGCCAAACGTGTCGGAGGCGAGCCTTGCCCGGTTGCGCCGGATGGCGGCGGCGCAGGGCATCAACGGGGCGAAGGCGCTCAAGGCCGGCTCCGCCACCCCGGAAGGCCAAGGGAGCACCTTCTATCCGTTCTTCATAAGTGCCATTGCCGCCGGCCTGGTGCCTCCCTTCTTTGAGTTCTTCTTCTCTTTCCTTCGCCATTACAAGCTACAGGCTCTGCATCTCCACCCCAACTCCGTCCTTCTCCTTGCAATCTTCGCCTATTACTGCGAGGCTCACGTAGGGGTGCAGCCCTCAGTGGCCTTGCTGCGCCATTACTTCTACCTCCGGACCTCTCGCGGTCCTGCTTCCGCGTGCGCGAACTTCATCGCGTACGGTGGCGCCATTGCCATCTCGAACCCCGGGAAAAGGATTGAGGGCTTCAGGAGCAAGTGGGTCTTGGTGGATGTTGGGCGCATCCACCCTCGGCTGATCTTTCCCACGGAGCAGCCCACGAGCTCCAGCGATTGGGGTCGAGCTGAGCTCGTGGATCCCCGCGTGAAGCTGGTGCTGGAGAAGATGGACGCGGATCTGAGGCCGACCAACATGGCGGCGGCAAAGCTGACTGGCGCGTCACTGCTGAGGGAGTTCCTGGAGCACCAGCTGGCTCCGCTTCGGCGGTACTCACTTCCGATGTGGAGGCCCCATCCGAGCCCTGCGGCCTGGGCCGATGGAGATCTGGCTGCGGTCCTCCAATCTCTGGTCGGGGGCGATGTGGCGAGATTGGAGGGCGCTCCTACGCCCTTGTTCCTCCGCGACGACTGGGAGCAGGTAGTGGAGTCCATGCCCGTCTTCAACGGGGATGGGCCCGTGCCCGTGGAAACCCCCGAGGAACTGGTGGACGTGCCCTCCGATGATTCCAGCAAAGAGGAGGAAGGAGGGGAGCGGGAAAGAGGGCCTGACTCTGAGGCGACTGACGGAGAGTCGAGGGCTCCCCTCTCCCGGCGCAGGTCCCGCGTTCTCCGCCTCTCTCCGAGCGATGACGACGAGGATGACGACGAGGATGATGATGAGGATGACGGCGAGCAGGACGGCGGGAGCTTGCCCCCGATCCCGAAGAAGGACAGGACCGGGCTGATCTCCCGCGGGTCTACCCCGGCCCCGAGGCAGACCGCAGATGCACCTTCCGCTTCCAAGCTTCCCGAGGTTGACCCTTCCAGCCGGCTTTCAGGCTTCAAATTTGGCCGGAGACTGCTCGAGCTCACTGGCGACGACCCGTAAGCGCTTGATCCTTGTCTTTATTTCTTGTCCTGCTTCTGAGGCTTGATGTCCACATCTCTTGGATAGGCTGGCGCCCGCGGCAAAGAAGCTGAAGGGAGCTCCTGAGGTTCCACCCATGGCAGCGCCTCTGCCCACGAAGGAGGGTGACCGCGACGCACGGGCTTCTCCTACCTGGTCGTCCTCGCGAGGCCAGGCTGAGCCGGCTGGGGCGAGCTCAGCCCCCACGGCCCATGTGACTCCCGAGGTGTCCTTGCCTGCCGCCGCCACTTCAGTCGTTGGGGCGCAGCAGACTCCGCCTCAGGACACTGTGGCCGCGCTGCCGCCTTCTCCTCCTACTCCACCGGCTACTGTCTCTCTGACTCCTTCTGCCGTTCTGGACCATGCTGCTGCTGAGCTAGACCGACTGTGGCAGGATCTTCTTGGCGTCGACCCTTGCTTGGTGGCCGGGCGCTTGGAGCTGGCTTCAGGATGGGTTCGCTCCGAGGCTTCGATTCGGGCGGCACTGGTCCAGGCCTCAATGGCTTGCGAGGAGAAATAGGTCATTCTTGAGGCGAAGGCTGCTCGTGACGCAGCCCTAGGGGAGGCGGTCGGCACCCGTGGTCGCTGCAAGGCGCTGGAGGACGAGCTGCAAGGCCTGCGGGACCAGCTCGCGAAAGAGGCCCGTCTTCGCCAAGAGCAGGAAGAAGGCGTGAAGGCTCACGAGGCGGCCGTCAAGGAGAGGGAGGCCAATCTCAGGAAGCACCGCAGCCGCCTAGGCGCACTGGAGCAGGAGTTGGGGGCGAGGAAGGCTGAGCTAGATGACAAGGCCCTGGTTCTTGCTGAGGACCGCGTGGCCTTCACGGAGATGGAGGCGAAGGCTTGCTCCTCGCTGAGGACGCTTTACGACAGCGGCCTGGAGAGCCCGCTGGCTGGCGCCGAGGACGGCCCCGCCAAGCCGCTTCCATTCCTGGTTCGTGCTCTCGAAGATGTCGCCCTTGGACTTGGCCCCACGGCTGAGGCCGAGGCGCGTGTCCTGTCTTCTGCAGCACTGGCGCGGGTCCTCACCCACATCTACCTTCGCGATCCCGGCGTCGACCTCGACAGCCTGCTGGAGCCAGTAAGCGGCGAGTGTGCCGCTGCCGCTGCCGAGGCCATGAAGGGTCGCGTGGAGGCTCTGCTGGGGAAGTTCCGGGCCTTCAGCACCAAGCCGAAGCAAGGCGCTGCCGACCTCACTGCTCCGTAAGGCGAACCCATTCCGCGCTGCTCCTCCGCCGACAAGTGACTCCGTCGTGGCTCCTGTCCTGCCTTTAATTCCTGCACATGTATCATGCCTCGGGGAGGCGTTTAAACTTGCGTTTGGCATTGAGATAACAGTGTGGACTGTAATATTTTCTTTTGAATTCCTCGAAATTTGCGCTTTTCCTTCCTACTTGCTTATGTTCTACGCCGGCAGAGCCCGGCCCCGTGCGTACCTCACCCAGCGTTAGTCCCGACCGGAAACCAGGACGGGGCCAAGGAGTGAGGGTCTACGTGACAAGTTAGGCTCCTGAGTCGTGATGCTCAGGAGTCCCCCTTGGCGCACGAACAGCAAGTAGGGAGGTGTGAAGTGGGTGGATCTACCGTTCTACGTCTGCAGAGCCCGGCCGCGTGCATACCTCACCCAGCGTTAGTCCCGACCGGAAACCAGGACGGGGCCAAGGAGTGAGGGGCTACGTGACTAGTTAGGCTCCTGAGTCGCGATGCTCAGGAGTCCCCCTTGACGCCCAAACAGCCTTCATACCTTGGCTCCGCTCGGGGAGAGACGTGCGACGAACCAGGCCCCGGGGGGGCCGGCTGGGCGGCGTGCGTCTGGGCGTGACCCAGGCGCAGCCCCCGTGCCCAGCCACCTCGCGCGGCACTCCCGAGGGGAGGCGTTGCGATGAGGCTAGACACTGAGCTCTGGGCTCCCTGAGGTTGACGTGGCCCGGGGCCACCCTCAGTTGTTTATCACCAGCGCGGAGCATAGCGCTTCCGTATGTGTACGGGCATAACCGCTCCTCGGCAGTGTCGTCAGCCAGCGCGGAGCATGGTGCTTCCACTGGTACATGGGAGGGGGCCCCCCTCCGGGAGGAGCCCCCAGGGTGTGTACAGCCCCGCCCTGACACATGGCTGGCACGGTAGGGCCTGGTGAGGTGTATCTGGGCACCCATGAGCCAGCGCGGGACTCACGGGGCCCTACCTCTAGGCGGGTTGCGCCTGGCCCTAGGCCTTATCCTGTGATGTGCCCCTGCAAATTCGGTTAGATGTCGTCACTCTACGTCCTCGGGTCCCGGCCCTCGAGTTGGTCTCAGCCGTCGCTGGTATGCCAGGTCGCGATGCCGTGGACAAGGCCAGAGGGTGAGGGCTGGAGAGCCAGTAAGAGCCCTGAGTCGCGATGCTCAGGTACCCCCCCCTTTAACGTGCAAGTGGTCGGCATGGAGAAGAAGAGGTGCCGTGGACCGGCATCAAATAATCTAACATAGTGGGTATAACGCATAACCGGGAATAAACGCAAATGGGATACAAGCCGCTGGGTCTGGCCCGAGCGACTTGGGGATCATGCAGCCCGACGGGCGCCCCCAATAAGGTAAGCTAACAGCATGAAGTAAAAGGGATACATGCCGCAGGGACGGACCCACGCGGCCTGGGAATAATGCAGCCCTAGGGGGCGCTCCTAGCTGGAAGTGAAACTTGAAAGATGTCACCTGATGACATTGAGGATGAAGGGGTGTTGGTGTAGCAGACTCAGTGGGCTGCGGAAGCCGATCCTCGCGAGCCCCCAGGCCCGGGGGCCTCGGGAGGCTCCGGAGGTGCTGGCGGCTCCCCGCGGACCATCTCCATCTCCGCCAGGGCTGCGGAACGCCTGGCCTCTTGTGCCTCCATGATGCCCCTCATGAGGCGCTGGTACGTGGCAGCCGCATTCGGCAAGCCGTAAGGCATGCGAACGTAGCTGTGGGGTGGACCTCCGCAGCGCCCCACTCGCGAGGGCCAGAGGCGCTCCAGAGAGGCGACTCGGTTGAGCCCTGGTATGTCGATGCAGATGCGCAGCCCACCATCATCGCCTGGATGGGGAGCCACTGCTGGTAGACGGCAGCCGCCTTTCATGACTCTTGACTCCTGTAGCTCCTGAATGGCCTTGCTGACGAACTCCTGAGGGTCTGGCTCTCCTTGCCTTACTCCTTCTTGAGGGAAACGTGCTTCGAAACACGCCTCCATGTGGTGCCCAAGCGCCTCCCTCGTGACCCTAGCCAGGTCGGTGGCCCTCCAGGGGAGAGCCCCCGAGCCCTGCCTGAGGAGGGCGCCGGGCACGCTTTCCTATGCGATGGAAGGAGGTTCCCCTTGGGTAGGCACGGGCCCTGAGGGGCCTGCCTCCTGAGGAGCCGGGCCGGACGATGTCTTCTTCTTCTTGGGGGAGGTCTCGGGAAGCCTCCTGCTTCCGCGATCCGGCTCTTCCAGTGACGCGGCCTGAAAGGCTCGTTCTAGGGAACACACCGCATCCTTCTCTTCACAGGGCACCGTGATGACTCCGCCACTTCCTGGCATCTTGAGGACGTTGTAGCCGTGGTGAGTTACGGCCATGAACTTGGCCAGCGCTGGGTACCCGAGGATGGCATTGTATGCCAGGCGAATGTGAGCGACGTTGAAGTCGATGAGCTCGGTGCGGTAGTTGTCGCGTGCCTCAAAGGTGACAGGGAGGCGGACCTGCCCAATCGGGACCGTGGAGCCGTCGATGACTCCGGGGAAAGGCTTGGTTGGCTGAAGCTGGTTGTAGGGCACTTGGAGATTGTTGAATGTTTCCACGGACAGGATGTTGAGCCCTGCCCCGCCATCGATGAGGGTCCTCGTGACCACCACGTTGTTGATGATTGGGGAACAAAGCATCGGGAGGACTCTGGCTGTAGCCGCACACTTGAGCTGATCTGCTGAGCTGAACGTGATGGCGCACGCCGACCACCTGAGAGGGCGTGTGGCTTCGAGCTTGGGGAGGACTGCATTCACTTCACGGGCGAACTGCTTGAAGATGCGTTGAGAGGCTGGGGCTTGAGCCCCGCCCAAGATGCAGGCGATCACGCGCGGCTCCTGGAAGCCCCCAGCCTCCTCGTCCTAGTGGCGGTCCTTGTTTCTCCTTGGTTGCGGCGGCAGCGGAGGGAGGCCGGCGTTGCCTTGCGGGCGATCCTCGCGAGGCCGACCCCTCCAGTCTCCCTCGCGAGGCGGGTCTTGCCAGCGATCCTCGTGAGGTTGATCGCGCTACCCTTGGTGCGGGCCACGGTCTTCCCAGCGTCCTGCGTTCCTTCCTCCTCCTCGACCGTAGCCCCGATCACCGCGGTCGGGGCGACGGCCGATCCTTCCTTCTCGCACGGCTCGGAGCTCTTGACATTCGTTGGTGTTGTGGGTGTGGAGGTCGTGGTACACGCAGTACCGGCTGCCCTTGGAAGGCTCGGGCTGATCTCTGCCCCGCTTGGTGTCTGGTTCTGCCGCGAGCACGGCAGCCCCCTTGCGCTTCACATCCTTGGCCTTGGGCTTCTTCTCTTCCGGGTCCGCGGCAGGCAGCTCGAGGAGGGAGAGACGCCCTTCCTCAGCACTGGCGCACTTGGTTTCCAAGTTGAATAGCTCCAAAGAAGTGCACAGGTCTTCATGCATCGCCAGCTCCTCCTTCATCTTGACATCGCGCACACCGTCGGAGAAAGCTGAGATGATGGCCTCTTCAGTCACCCTGGGAATCTTGAGGCATGCGTTGTTGAAGCGCTGGATGTACTTCTGCAGGGTCTCCCCGGGTTGTTGCTTGATGCGGCGCATGTCGCTCACGGCGGGTGGCCGGTCGCGAGTACCTTGGAAGTTGGCGATGAAGCGGGTGCGCATCTCATCCCAGGAGGAGATCGTGCCTGGAGCCAGGTTCAGGAGCCAGGTGCGTGCCCCATCCTTGAGCGCCATGGGAAACCAGTTCGCCATGACCTTCTTGTCTCCGTTGGCAGCTTCGATGCCCAGCTCGTAGAGCTGGAGGAACTTTGCAGGGTCAGCCATGCCGTCGTAGCGAGGAGGCAGGTCTGGCTTGAACTTGCCGGGCCACGCGACACTGTGTAGCTCGGCTGTGAAGGCACGACAGCCTGCTATGGCCACGGGAGGCCTTGGGTGACGGAGAGCTTGGTCTTGCATGTCCCCACGCGCTGCAGCTGGGTCTAGCAGGAGCATGGTCGCGATGTGCTGGAGCAGGGAGCGCCCGGGCAGCTTCTTGCGGGTGAGGGACTTCCTGGCAGCTCTGCTCTTGCTGCGCTGGCACCTGACGGAGCGGGTTCCGCCCAGGGGCCACGCGCCTTGGAGCCATGGCGCCTTCTTGAGGAGGAGGCGGCCGGGGCGTCGCCGGAGCTTCGTCGCCCGCGCGGGGCGGGGTGCGGTGCAGCGGAACAGACAGCGCAGGAGAGCCCCCTACGACGCGGTCGAGCCATTCTTCGTAGACGTCGTCGACGGGGCGGTAGCGCAGGAGCTCGTTCGCCGCGATGAGCGCAGCTCGAGCCTCCATGGGTGCGTGGAGCGCGCGGGACGAAGAACCAGCCGGGGGGAGCGAGGGAGTTGTGGTGCGGCCATCTTGCCGCACAGACGGATGCTGAGACGATGCTTTCTGCTCGTCCCCCGCCGGGCCGGTGGAGGCGTTGACGACAGGTGACGGGGAATGGTGTTGACGCCCACCGACAGGAGCCGTCTGGGCGACGCGGGAAGCGAGAGCGGCCCGGCGCTCGGCGCGGGCCCGACGAGCGTCAGACATGGGTGCGATGGTCGGAGGAGAACGGGGTGGTGGAAGACGAATTCCGGCGCACCCCTACCTGGCGCGCCAAATGTCAGATTTCGGGTTCCGGCAGACCCTTGAGGTTCGAACACTGGGGTGCGCACGGAGATTTCGCTTCCTACCTACCTGCACCCCTCCACCTCACTAAGATCTAAGCTATGGAAAGAACAACACAAGGGACACAGGGTTTATACTAGTTCAGGCCACCGTTGTGGTGTAATACCCTACTCCAGTGTGTGGCGTGGTGGATTGCCTCTTGGGCTGATGATGATGAATGATACAAGGAAGAACAGCCTCGCGAGGGTCCGTTCTTGGCTGGGGTGATGAACTACTGGGAGGAGTTCAGCCACCCTTCTCTCTCTCTCTCTCTTCTTAACCCCTCCGAACCCCTCTTCTTAATCCTTCCCCCCAAAGACCCCTCTCTTCTGTGGGTGGCTGGTCCTATTTATAGAGGCCCTAGTCCTATTCCCAAATATCGAGCGGGAAGGGAGCCAACAATGGCGGGCTAATTTGAAGGGGGACAGCTAGTACTCGCTACCCTGACAAAAGTAGTCTTCGCCTGCACAAAGCTCTGGTGGTGACGCCGTCTTGGGCTCCACGATGACCTCCGTCTTGCAGTCCTCCTGGTCTTGGTCTTGTTGCACCGAAATGGCAACCTTTGCCTGACGCCTCGGTACTCCATGGCTGCGCTTTCCCCCTTTGCACCAAAGAGGAAAGGAGGACAGTGCGCGGGCTGGCACCCGCCTGGCGCCCTTGGTCGTCATGGCTTGCGCCATGGGCACCTCGTGAGGTACCCCGCCTTGATCTCTCCGCCTCCTCGCAAGCCAGCCTGATGAGGCCGTGCCTGAGGAAGCTCCGTGTCGTCCGCCCCGCAAGGCTTGGCCCCTCGCGAGGGTCTTGGGTATGTGTTGATGAAGATGGGCCGTGCTGGGCCCCCCTTTGAGCCACGCCGCAGGCCGCAGGCAAGCAAGTCTGGGACCCCCGTTCCCAGAACGCCGACAGTCACGAAGGTGCAGGTCGCTGAAGACCCGTGTCAGCGCGACTTAAGAAAGGACGCGAGCCTCTTCCTCCGCCATAGGACCAATGCCCTCCACAACTTCCTCAAGCGCCTTCACCAAAAAGGGAAGTAGCTGAGGAGGGCCATCCTCGCCAGTGGTCAGCGGCCTCTCCAAGCCCTTCTCGTGCAATGACTTCAGCGCCACATGGGACCTCTCCTTGAGGAGCGAGAAGGCCACGTGGTCTTCAGCCAGGACCCTTGCCTAGGCATCAATGTCGGCCTCCTTCGCCCTCGTCTTCCGCTTCAACTCCTCCAGTCGGCTGCGCTCCGCCTCCTGCGCCTCCGCCAGCTCTCCCAGCTCGGCGTCGCGGCCCTTGATGGCGTCCTCCCAGGCTTTCATCTCCTCCTCCTTCGCCTAGCGGCCATGTGCTTCTTCCGCATACTGGTCACGCAGGCCCTTTAGCTCACCCTCCAGCTCTCGGCAGCGGCCGTGGGCGGTCTCGGCGTCCTTCAATGCCGCCTCGCGATCGGCCGCAGCTTTGGTGGCAGCCTACTTCTCCCTCTCGGAGGCCGCTGCAGCCTAGCTTAGCGACGCTTGAACCGCCGAGTCAGAGTGAAGCCAGCCAGAGACCAGCTCCAGGCGCCCTGTGAGGGAGTCCTGGATTAGGGGGTCTTCAGACAGCCGGATTATATCCTTTGGTCGAACTATTGGACTATGAAGATACAAGATTGAAGACTTCGTCTCGTGTCCGGATGGGACTCTACTTGGCATGGAAGGCAAGCTAGGCAGCACGGATATGGATATATCCTCCTTTGTAACCGACCTTGTGTAACCCTAACCCTCTTCGGTGTCTACATAAATCGGAGGGTTTTTGTCCGTAGGACAAAACAATAACATACAATCATACCATAGGCTAGCTTCTAGGGTTTAGCCTCTCTCATCTCGTGGTAGATCTACTCTTGTACTAGCCATATCATCAATATTAATCAAGCAGGACGTAGGGTTTTACCTCCATCAAGAGGGCCCGAACCTGGGTAAAACATCGTATTCCCCGCCTCCTGTTACCATCCGCCTTAGAGGCACAGTTCGGGACCCCCTACCCGAGATCTGTCGGTTTTGAAACCGACATTGGTGCTTTCATTGAGAGTTCCTCTGTGTCGTCGCCGTTAGGCTTGATGGCTCCTACTATCATCGATAGCGATGCAGTCCAGGGTGAGACTTTCCTCCCCGGACAGATCTTTGTGTTCGGCGGCTTTGCACTACAGGCCAATTCGCTTGGCCATCTGGAGCAGATTGAAAGCTATGCCCCTGGCCACCAGGTCAGGTTTGGAAGCTTAAACTACCCCGCCGATGTCTGCGGAGACTTGATCTTCGACGGATTCGAGCCTCTGCCTTGTGCGTCACACGGTCACAATGAGTACGTTTTAGCTCTACCATCGGACGGTGTTCAGGAGATCGCACCGGCAGCCGCTCTGACCCTCAATTCGGAGCCAGATGCGTCGTCCATGGACGGGTGGATGGACCCCGCCACGGAGGCCTTACCCTCAGCGGCGATCGAGCCGAACATCGACCTTACCTTGCACGAGAGCCGTATTGTTAAACTGTCGGATCTTTCTCCAGCCACGGACTCCGAACCGCCTGCGCCCGTTCCTATCGAATCCGATTGGGCGCTGATCATGGAGTTTACCTCCGCGGATATCTTTCAGCACTCGCCCTTTGGCGACATACTGAACTCATTAAGGTCTCTCTCCTTGTCAGGAGGATCCTGGCCGAACTATGTCCGGCAGGACTGGGATGCGGACGACGAAGAAATTCACGGCCCACCCACCACCCACTTAGTAGCCACTGTCGATGACTTAACCAACATGCTCGACTTCGACTCCGAAGACATCGATGGTATGGACGATGATGTGGGAGATGAAGAGGAACCACTGCCCATAGGGCACTGGACAGCCACCTCATCATACGATATATACATGGTGGATATACCCAAAGAAGGCAATGGCGACGAGACAGCAGAGGATGACCCCTCCAAGAAGCAACCCAAACACCGACGTCAGCGGTGCCGCTCTAAGTCCCGCCAAAGCAAAAGTGGTGATACCGGCACATGAGGTAATAACACTCCGGATAGTGCCAAAGACAACAATAACCCCCTCCAGCAAGAGTTAGAGCAGGAGGATGGAAGAGCCAGCCCTCCTGAGAGAGCGGCAGATGGAGAAGCGGAGGATGATAATTACATGCCCCCCTCCGAAGACGAGGCAAGCCTCGGCGATGAAGAATTCGCCGTGCCAGAGGATCCCGTTGAACAAGAGCGCTTCAAGCGCCGGCTTATGGCCACGGCAAATAGCCTTAAGAAAAAGCAGCAGCAGCTTCAAGCTGATCAAGATCTGCTAGCTGACAGATGGACTGAATTCCTCGCGACTGAGGAATATAAACTCGAGCGCCCCTCCAAGAGTTACCCAAAATGCAGGTTGCTACGTCGACTGGATGAAGAAGCGTATGACGCGGCTGATCGGCCACCTCGTGGCCATGATAGAGAGGCATTCCAGCCAAAAGCTCAGCCGGCACCCCGACACCATTCAAATAAAAAAGCATGGGGAAACACACCAGACCCGCGAGACGTATTGGAGGACAAAGCAAAACATGCAAGAACGATCTATGGATCACGAGGGCGCGCCACTATGCGAGACGATAAACATCACGCCGGATACAGTAAAAGTAAATCCGGCCGGGCCGAACACAGCGGGGAAGACCCATTCGAGCTGCGTCGCGATATAGCCCAATACAGAGGCGCCGCACACCCCTTATGCTTCACAGATGAAGTAATGGATCATCAAATCCCAGAAGGTTTCAAACCTGTAAATATTGAATCATACGAAGGCACAACAGATCATGCGGTATGGATCGAGGATTACCTCCTCCACATCCGCATGGACCGCGGTGATGACTTACACGCCATCAAATACCTCCCACTAAAGCTCAAAGGACCAGCGTAGCATTGTCTTAACAGCCTGCCAGCAGAGTCCATTAGCTGTTGGGAAGATCTGGAAGCCGCATTCCTCGACAACTTTCAGGGCACTTATGTGTGACCACCAGATACCGATGACTTGAGCCACATAATTCAGCAGCCAGAAGAATCGGCCAGGCAATTCTGGACTCGGTTCCTAACAAAGAAAAATCAAATCGTCGACTGTACGGATGCAGAGGCCTTAGCAGCTTTCAAACACAACATTCGCGACGAGTGGCTAGCCCGGCACCTTGGTCAGGAAAAGCCGAAATCTATGGCAGACCTCACGACACTCATGACCCGCTTTTGTGTGGGAGAAGACAGCTGGCTGGCTCGCAGTAATAATATGTCAAAGAACCATGGTACTTCGGATACCATGGACGGCAATAGCAGGTCACATTGCAACAAACATAAGCGCCGCATTAACAGCTATAATACTGAAGATATGGCAGTCAATGCCGGATTCAGAGGCTCTAAACCCGGTCAGTGGAAAAAGCCATTCAAAAGAAGCACTCCGGGGCCGTCCAGTTTGGACCGTATACTCGATCGCTCGTGTCAAATACACGGCACCCCTGACAAGCCAGCCAACCACACCAACAGGGATTGTTGGGTGTTCAAGCAGGCCGGCAAGTTAATTGCCGAAGACAAAGATAAGGGGCCACATAGCGATGACGAGGAAGATCCCCGACAGCCGAACACCGGAGGACAGAAGAGGTTCCCCCCACAAGTGCGGACGGTGAACATGATATACGCAACCCACATCCCTAAGAGGGAGCGGAAGCATGCGCTCAGGGACGTATATGCGTTGGAGCCAGTCACCGCAATGTTCAACCCATGGTCCTCCTGTCCTATCACCTTCGATCGTAGGGACCACCCCACTAGTATCCATCATGGCGGATTCGCCGCACTGGTCCTAGACCCAATCATTGACGGATTTCACCTCACTCGAGTCCTTATGGATGGCGGCAGCAGCCTGAACCTGCTTTATCAGGACATAGTGCGCAAAATGGGTATAGACCCCTCAAGGATCAAACCCACAAAAACGACCTTTACAGGCGTCATTCCAGGTGTAGAGGCCCATTGAACAGGCTCAATTACACTGGAAGTGGTCTTCGGATCCCCGGATAACTTCCAAAGCGAAGAATTAATCTTCGATATAGTCCCATTCCGCAGTGGTTATCATGCACTGCTCGGGCGAACCGCATTTGCGAGAGTCAATGCGGTACCGCATTATGCATACCTCAAGCTCAAGATGCCAGGACCTCGTGGGGTTATTATAGTTAATGGAAACACAGAGTGCTCTCTCCGAACGGAGGAGCACACTGCGGCCCTCGCAGCAGAAGCGCAAAGCAGCCTCTCAAGGCAATCCACCAGTTCGGCATCTCAAGACCCGGATACCTTCAAGCGCGATCGGAGTAATCGGCAACTAGACCGCCTAGCACGATCTGAGCTCGCATAGCAATGCGGCCCCCACCCCAGTCCCAGCCAAGCGGCGAAATCCGTGCCACACGTACATAATTATGCATTAAAAATACCATGGGCACAGGTGGGAAGGGGGCACAACTACGGCACGCTCCAAGAGGCGGCCTAAACCGCACTAGGGGCTTCCTGCTTTGTTATTTTTCTCTTTCAGGACTTTAATCTCTGGAAACCTTGTCTGGGAGCATGATTGCCGAACACATGATGCAGCAACCAAGAGAGGCAGAAAGCTACGTCACACCACGGAACTCCCAGGTGGATTACGACAACGAGTGAAATATTTGCTTTAATACTATTCCTTGGCTTGCCCTTGGAAGGGACATAGTCCTACTTTTTGCTTATCGCACTATCTGTATCATTATGCTTTAACGCACCTCTTTGAATAAACAACGCATAACATAACGACTATTATTGCATTCTTGTTATATATATGTGTTCATTAATGACACCTTGCAACCGTACACTTTGGTACGGCCAACACACTAGGGGCTGAAGTACCCCACAATATGGTGAGAGAAGTCCGAACACTTTCACAAGTGTGGCACCCCAAACTTATAGCATTATATGCATCAACTCCGAATCATGTCTTTGGTCAAATGTTGGGTTTGCCCGGCTCCTATATTTTGGTACCTTACGTTCCGCTCTATCGGCTAAGGTAGCGCTAGGAGAACTACTGTGATTGTGCCCCGGTTCTGCTGGGCTAAGCACCTCAGTAGAGAAAGCTAAAACTGACTGTCATGATAAGGCGAGAGACTGGTCGCTGTTCGGCGAGGTTTTGAGTCCCTAAAGACTTATGCCGCTTAGAGCAAGGAGCCGGTCCTAATCGCCTTAAAGGCGTGTATCGCGCCCCTAATTCGGCCTTCCGAATAGCAGGGGCTTTGCCGAAATTTAAAATTATAGAATTCTATGGCTAAGTGAGAGTGATAAAGCATTATTAGTCTGGTTGCGTTGTTCGCTGTGCTGAGCACCTCCCTCGAAGGACCCAAACATGGGAACAAGAGTGCTCAGGTTTATGCTGAACACCCCAGCACTCGCGGCATGGGGGCAGAAGCCGAGGACTAGCCATCTCTCGGATTAGATAAACAGCCAAACAGAAGGTAAAATTTTAAATTCAAACAAGCTTTGCATAGCGCATATGAAACAAGTTTTCATCATACAGGATCACATGAGCAAGTTTACTCAAATATTACATCCTTTGAACATTCATCCCCTACAAGATGGGCACCCTTCAGGACACCCTCATAATAAATTTCGGGGGTGCGATGCTCCTTGCCCTGCGGCGGTCCCTCCTTGATCAGCTTCACGGCGTCTAGCTTGGCCCATTGCACCTTCACGCAGACGAAAGCCCGGCGTGCACCTTCGATGCAGACAGACCGCTTGACGACCTCCAGCCGTGGGCAGGCGTCCACAAGCCGCCTCACCAGCCCGAAGTAGCTGTTCGAAAGGGCGTCGCCAGGCCACAGCCGGACTATAAAGCCCTTCATGGCCTGTTCGGCCGCCTTGTGCAGCTCGACCAGCTGCTTTAGCTGGTCGCTCATAGGCACCGGGTGTTCAGTCCTAGTATATTGGGCCCAGAACAACTTCTCTGTTGAGCTTCCCTCCTCGGCCTGGTAAAAAGTTGCGGCATCTGACACGCTGCGGTGCAAATCTGCGAATGCTCCTGGAGAGCTCCGGATTCGGGTAAGTAACAGGTAATTTACTTTCACATGCTTGCTTTGCATATAGAATGCCTTACCCGCCGCTATCTTTCTCATCGCATCAATCTCCTGGAGGGCCTTCTGTGCTTCGGCCTTGGCACTCTTTGCACTTTCATGGGCGGCGGCAAGCTCGGACTCTCGCGTCTTCGAGTCACGCTCCAACGCCTCATGCTTCGACACGAGAGCTTGGAGCTCTTGCTGCACCTCGCCCACCCGTGCTTCTTGCCTTTCCCGCTCGGTCCGCTCCTTGGCCGCTTTGTCTTCGGCCTCGGTTAGCGCTTGCTTCAGGGTCGCCACCTCGGTCGTGGCCCCTAGAAAATATACGATGATCCTGTCATTTTGCAATCGCGTCTTCTTTTATATATACATAGACAGGATATTACTTACCCTTGTTCTCCTCGAGCTACCTCTTGGCAAGGCCGAGCTCTTTCTTGGACCTCTCGAGGTCCTGCTTCAGTGTGGCGACCTCTGCAGTCAGTGCGGCTGAGGCCAGCAGCGAAGCCTGCATACGCATATAGACATAATTATGTTAGACTCCTGCGGTATTATTTGATCCGCTATTCGGCTTTTCTTTTTGAACACCGAACGGAGCATCGGGGGCTACTGTCTATGCGGTAATATTTTTCCTATATTTCGAACACTTACCTCAAAGCCTGTTAGAAGGCTGGCACAGGCTTCAGTCAATCCGCTCTTGGCGGACTGAACCTTCTGGACCACCGCACTCATAATAGTACGGTGCTCCTCGTTGATGGAAGCGCTGCGAAGCGCTCCCAGCAGATTGTCCGACGCCTCTGGATGGACAGAGGTCACCGGCATAGGCGTCTTGCCCCTCTTGGAAGGAGGCCGCCTGCTCGAGTCCGGAACCACTTGAGGTTCCGACACGGTGTTCGGCTGAGGGCCAAACTCGGAGCCCTCAGGGGCCTTGTTCCCTCTGCTCCCGGAGTCTGGAAGGTCGCCTTGAGGTGCCTCCGGGACTGTCTCCCCTCGACCCGGTGCCTCTTGAGACAATACCTCGGTGTTGTCCGCAGGGCAAGGGGAGGTGGCGGTCGTAAGTGGATCGCTATCCATATCCGACGAGCCCAGGGAGCCGTCCGACGATACATCGATACTGGCTCGTGGCGGCCTGCATAATCATATTCGGCGTTAGGGGAAGCAGTGCGACAAAGGAATGCTATGAGTTACTCTAGTATCCGAATACTTACGACTTTGCCAGGGGCTTGGCCCTGAGCAGCCACTCGTCTTCGCTAGTGGAACTGTCCGGAAGGAGAGTCCTTCCCTTCTTGGACCCTTCGGCCTCCCCAGTTGGGGCGGCCTTCCTTTTCTTGTCTCCCCCAACTGGAGGGGGAGCATCTTCTTCTTCCTCCTTGTCTTCGGGGGAGGAGTGTGCCCCAGAGTTACCGGACGATGAGTCCGATGACGCGTGGTGTTGGGAACTCTTTCGGGTTCCCTTGGCCTTCTTGGTCTTCTTCGGCACCATGTAAGGGGCCGGAGTCAGCATCTTCGTCAGGAGAGCGTCCGCTGGGCCTTCGGGCAAAGGAGCCAGACAGTCGATCTATCCGGCCGTCTCCTGCCTGTCCTGTCAAAGGTATAGGAGTTTAGATCCCGCATAGAGTCAAACTATGAAAAACAAGTATCTCGTGAGAGGTAAAACAGCTTACCGCACTGGCTTGGCGCTTCGCACAGAATCCGTGATCCTCAGTAGTGGGAGGGGGAACCTCGGCACCCTTGAATAGCACCTTCCAGGCATCCTCGTGAGTTGTGTCGAAGAGCCTGTTCAGGGTTTGGCGCTGGGCCAGGTCGAACTCCCACAAGTTGAAAGCCCGTTGTTGGCACGGGAGGACCCGGCGGATGAGCATGACCTGGACTACGTTGATGAGTTTGAGCTTCTTGTTCACCATGTTTTGAATACATGTTTGGAGTCTGGTCAGCTCTCCCGAACTACCCCAGGACAGGCCCTTCTCTTTCCAGGAGGTGAGCCACGTGGGGATGCCAGATCGGAACTCGGGGGTCGCTGCCCATTTAGGGTCACGCGACTCGGTGATGTAGAACCACCTCGATTGCCACCCCTTTACGGTCTCCATGAAGGAGTCCTCGAGCCATGTGACGTTGGGCATCTTGCCCACCATGGCGCCTCCGCACTCCGCCTGGCAGCCGCTCACTACCTTCGGCTTGACATTGAAGGTCTTCAGCCATAAGCCGAAGTGGGACTTGATGCGGAGGAAGGCCTCGCACACGACGATAAACGCCGAGATGTTGAGGATGAAGTTTGGGGCCAGATCGTGGAAATCCAGGCCGTAGTAGAACATGAGCCCTCGGACGAATGGGTGGAGAGGGAATCCCAGTTCACGGAGGAAATGGGTAAGGAACACTACCCTCTCATGGGGCCTGGGGGTGGGGATGAGCTGCCCCTCATCTGGGAGCCGGTGCACGATGTCGTCGGGCAGGTATCCGGCTCTCCTCAGCTTCTTGATGTGTCCCTCCGTGACGGAGGAGACCATCCACCTGCCTCCCACTCCGGACATGGTTGGAGAAGGTCGAGGTGGGAGATGCGGACTTGGGTGCTGGAGCTCGAGTGTGCGAAAATGGATGAGCAAGGGAGGAAGAAGGCGTGGATAAAAAGGTGAATCCTTATCCCTTTATATGGGCGGACAAAACTATGCGTCCCCACTAGCCTGGTAAAACTCGCTTATCCCTCAAGCGCCGTAATCGATGGCGCGGTTGAGTTACCCACGCCTGTATTGATGAGAATCCCGTGATAAGGGGACACGATCTCTGCTTTGACAACACGTGTCAAAAAACTGCCTCGCGTTATGTGCGGGACTAGTTAAAGGAAACGGTTCGAATAATCACTGGGCCATGACATAATGTCGTGCTGCCAAAACAAGTTAGCAAATTAGATTTGTGGAAATATTATTCTCTCTACGGTGGTATGTGGAACTTATTTTGCAGGGTCGGACACTATCCTTGTATTCAAATTCTTCCGTGGTGTATTCGGAGGAGGAACCCGCCTTGCAATGCCGAAGACAATACTGTGCGCCGGACTCATCGTCATTGAAGCCTGGTTCAGGGGCTACTAAGGGAGTCCTGGATTAGGGGGTCTCCGGACAGCCGGATTATATCCTTTGGCCGGACTGTTGGACTATGAAGATACAAGATTGAAGACTTCGTCTCGTGTCCGGATGGGACTCTACTTGGCGTGGAAGGCAAGCTAGGAAGTATGGATATGGATATATCCTCCTTTTTAACCGACCTTGTGTAACCCTAACCCTCTCTGGTGTCTATATAAACCGGAGGGTTTTAGTCCGTAGGACAGAACAATAACATACAATCATACCATAGGCTAGCTTCTAGGGTTTAGCCTCTCTGATCTCGTGGTAGATCTACTCTTGTACTAGCCATATCATCAATATTAATCAAGCAAGACGTAGGGTTTTACCTCCATCAAGAGGGCCCGAACCTGGGTAAAACATCATGTTCCCCGCCTCCTGTTACCATCCGCCTTTGACGCACAGTTCAGGACCCCCTACCCGAGATCCGCCGGTTTTGACACCGACACCCGGCCATCAGGCGCGGGTCCGTGTCCTGGAGATCTTCCCGCAGCTGGGCCATCTCCGAAAGGGCGCGCTCCAAGACGGCTGAGGAAGCAGAAGAACCTGGGACCAGGGGCACAGCAGGAGAAGGGGGCGACGTTGTCACCAGAGCCTGGGAGATCAAGGGCTCCTGAGCCTTCAGAATCTCACCAGCCGTGCCGGACACCGGCACCTCCTGAGCCAGCGGCACTTTGGGGGCTGACTCCTCCCGAGGATGCTCCACCGGGCCTCGCGAGGACGACCGGGCTGAAGAGGCATGAGCACCATCCCCACCTTTGCCCATGGAGAGGGGCGCGGTCGCAGGAGGCGATCCGGACTCAAGCGGCACCACCTCGCTCTCCCTTCTCCTCTTCACCACAGACGACAGCCTGGTTACGCAGGAAGGAAAGATAGTTGGAAATGAGCATCGACAGCAGAACAAGGCGAGGCGGGGCACTTACTGGTCTACAGCAACGTAGTCCACCTTCCGCTTGGTGAGCTTGAAGCCAGAGAGCGTCGTGACCCAAGGCGCGGGCGCACCTGCTCCAGAAGCTGCAGGAGGAGCGACAATTGAACCAAAAGCAGCTCCAGCTGGCACTAGAGCAGCAGCAGAATCTCAGAGGACCAGTGCCGACCTGCTCCTTGTCGGGATCACGGGAAGTTCCTCCTTCTCCTGGGAAGTGTTGGCCTCGTCATCGTCAGGGAAGGCGCGGAGGATGCCAGCCTTACTCAGGGGGAGGTCTCCCCCGTCCCTTCGGGGGTCACCTCCGAGTCTTCCTCCTCCTCTCCTTCCTCATGGGACTCACCAGAAGATAGCTCCACCGGCACCGGCGCCGCTGGGGCTCTGGTGAGTACCGGCGGCACCAGTCCACGCTGGTCAAAGTTTGGCTTGGAGGCCACGATCAGTGCACTATCCTTGTGGCAGAACAAGGGAGTGAAGACATTCGGAGGATACTCCTGATCGTCCCCAACCAGGAGGCGGAGAGCTGTGGACAGCTCCTCATCGGACAAGGCCTCCGAGCTCAAGCGAACCTTGTCCTCTTCATCCCCAAGCTCCCACAAGGGCCGAGAGCGAGCCTGAAGTGGGGCCACGTGCAGCGCCAGGAACTCCCTTAGGAGCATGGCCCCTGTAATCCTGGCCGACTTCGCGTTGCCAGGCTTCAGGTCGGACTTCATCTGCTCCAGCACCAACATCGCCCGCTCGTTGGTGAGCTTCACGCAGGACCACGCCTTGTCGTCCTAGGGCTTCTCCATCGGCAGCGCCAAGTGCGGGTGGACGCACTTGGCGCTCATCATGACCCATTTGGCCCTGAGGTTGTCGGTTTTCTTCCCGGTGTTTGAGATCGAGTTGGCCTTGCCGGCCGCGATGAAATTGGCGCACCCAGAGATATGGCCCTCGCTGGCTCGGAGGAAGAAGAAGTGGCGTAGCAGGGCCACAGATGGCATCACGCCCAGATACGCCTCACAATAGTAGGCGAAGATGGACAAGAAAAGGATGGAGTTGGGATGGGGATGCAGCGCCTGCAGCCCGTAGTGGTCGAGGACCTCATAGAAGAAATCGGAGAAGGGACGAACCAACCCGGCGGCGTTACTGCTCGTGAAGAAGGGGAAGAACACGCTCCCCTCGGGCTCTGGCATGTTGGAGGCAACCCGGAGCTCCGTCTTCCCCTTTCATTACTCTCCCGCACCGTCAGCAAGCGCGTGGCGGCGAGGCCTTTCTCCGAGACATTGGGCGAATCAAGGGTAGGTTCATACCAAGCCTTCGCCACAGACGGTACGGGCGACGAGGCAGGCTTAACCCTCCGGGGCGCCATCGGTCGCTGTTGCAGGAAAGGACGGGAGCGGATTTGAAGATTTCGGAAGCGGGGAGCAAGAAAGGGGATACGAGCAAGGCGAAAGGTAACAGTGAAGGCGAACGTTGTCTACGCCAGCCTTTTGATAGTCGGGAAGTTGCCGAGGCAGCGTGGGGAAGCGGAGACGCCCACGTCCAATCAACCGACATGCGTCGACCGAGGCCGCGGGCTATTGGGGCCTGCGGCGCTCCGCACTTGACCCTTGGCTTCGCCTCAAAGCCAAGCCCGAGGGCGCCTTGGGCCTGGGGGCTAGTGTCGGCGTTCTGGGAACGGGGGTCCCCAGAGTTGCCTGCCTGCGGCCCATGACGTGGCTTTGCTAGTAGGCCTATACGGCCCATCTTCACCAACAAGGAATCAACACCCTCGTGAGGGGCCAAGCCTCGCGAGGCGGACGACACAAGACCTCCTCACCAGCGGCCTCGCCATGCTGGCTCGTGAGGGGCGGAGAGCTCAAGGTCGGGCAAACCTCGCGAGGTTCTCATGACGTGAGCCATGACGATCGAGACCAGGCGGGCGCCAGCGCGCACAGCGTCCTTGTTTCCTCTTTGGTGCTAAGGGGGCAAGCGCGGGCGCGGAGTACCTAGGCATCAAGCAAAGGTTTCCATATTGGTGCAATGAGACCAAGACCAGAAGGATGGCAAGACGGAGGTCACCATCGAGCCCAGGACGGCATCACCACTAGAACCTTTGGCAGGCGAAGACCACCTTTTTGTCAGGATAGCTTGTACTAGCTGTCCCCTTTCAAATTGGTTGTTGTTGGCTCCCTTCCCGCTCAATATTTGGGGAGAGGACCAGGGCATCTATAAATAGGACTAGCCACAACCATAGGCAAGGACGGATCATCAAGATCATCCCCAACCACACAAGTGCACCAAGCACAAGAACACCTCAGCCTCAGGAGTTTGTTCTTCCCCTTGTATTGTTCGTCCTCAGCCCAAGAGGCAATCCACCACCAATACACTCGAGTAGGGCATTACACCACAACGGTGGCCCGAACTAGTATAAATCTTGTGTCCTTTGTGTTGCGAGTTCGTCGAGTTAATTCATGATATCTAGGCTAAGTTAGGACGCGGATCGATAGGGGGAGATCTTCACGCGCACCCCAGTGTTCGAACCTTAAGGGTTTTGCCGGAACCCGTGATCCGACAACGGGTTATACACCTTTTTTCATGGTTTACAGAGCATAGGCAGTTCTCCCTAGTGACATCCGTCATGACTCGCCCTGCGTGGCGGCTTATGTTGAAGCTGACACTGAAAAAGCACGTCAGGAAGCACTTGACCTGTTAGATGAAGAGCGTGACGTCGCAGCGGCTCGTTCGGCGACTTACGAACAAGATTTGCGTCGTTACCACAGCCGCCGGGTTAAAACTAGAACTTTTCAAGAAGGCGATCTGGTGCTCCAGCTCATCCAGGATCAGACTGATATGCACAAGTTATCCCTACCTTGGGAAGGACCCTTTGTGGTCATCAAGAATCTAAACAACGGGTCATATTACCTTGTCGATGTTCGATACCACAAGGAGTCACGCACGTCGGAGGAGGAGACCCGCCGGCCTTGGAATATTGCTTATCTTAGTCCATACTACACTTGAGCCACAGGCTCTCCTTATGTACATATTTAGACAACATATATATTATGATTGATATAATAAACCGACATCCTTGCTAAAGCGGGGCCTGTGTCGTTCTCTTAAATGAGCTTTTGGTTACCATGGGCTTCCGGCTCAGGCATGAAGTTATGATTTCCCCTTGATCCGGCTGTCAAGCCAATATTGTCATATTATAAGAGCACAGCTTTGGTCACTTTGGTAATCTGGCTATCATGTCCTTATTATAAGAGCACAACTCTGGTTACTTGGGTAATCCGGCTATCAAACCCATATTATAAGAGCACAGCTCTAATTACCATGGTAATCTAGCTATCGATCCAATATTATAACTTCATATGAGCATAGCTCTGGTCTACTTGGAGGCTTAATGCCCGGATTAAAGGGACCAAAGAGAGTCTGTTGCACAGCACAGCTCAAACATAGGTACCCCTTGGGCACAGCCCACATAATCACTTCGGGGCTTGGTCGTATTCGAACCATAGCTACAGCTCTTGATTGGCGTAAGGCCACCAGGGAAATCACTTGGGGGCTTGGTTGTATTCGAACCATAGCTACACCTCTTGATTGGCGTAAGGCCACCAGGTAAATCACTTCGGGGCTTGGTCGTATTCGAACCATAGCTACACCTCTTGATTGGCGTAAGGCCACCAAGGAAATCACTTGGGGGCTTGGTCGTATTCGAACCATAGATACACCTCTTGATTGGTGTAAGGCCACCAGGGAAATCACTTGGGGGCTTGGTTGTATTCGAACCATAGCTACACCTCTTGATAGGCATAAGGCCACCAGGGAAATCACTTGGGGGCTTGGTCGAATTCGAACCATAGCTACACCTCTTGATAGGCATAAGGCCACCAGGGAAGTCATTTGGGGGCTTTGGTCGTATCCGAACCATAGCTTAAACACTCTTGATCAGTGCAACACCACAATTATGAATATTTAAATCTTTCTCGATTTTTTCGGTTTATAATGCTTTATGAGTATAATTTATCTATGCTTATTAACCTGGCTTGGCCTTTGACTATAAGTCACCAGCAAGCGGAAAACTACTGTCCGGTGTTTATTGATCCTGCTTGGGCCCGTTCATAAACCGGCAAATAGATGATTACCAGTATTCAAGTTAAGGGTTATCACCCTTATTATGCCAGCTTGGTAAACCAGCAGTGTGATAAAATATCACAGGTATGGTATATCTTACATTGTATATGGTTATTTTTATGCCTAGCCATGGTTATAAACTATGTTATTGGGCAAGATAACCCGTCTAGCGGTACACCGCTAGGAAATTTTTTATTTTATTAATTGCAGGAGAAGATTTCATGGTGCTAAAGTATCATAAGTAGACATAGCTTATATTAACATGGAAGATTAACAGTGTCATGCAAAGTAAATATGCACGATGGCATAGCAGACCAAGCGTTTAAACTAGCCTATTACAAGGCGGTTTGATGCCCATAAGAACAATTGTTTCAAACAAATCTTGCAGAGGGAAGAAGCTAAACCGGCTACCGGTTTATGAATCTTGATCGGGCTGGCTTGAAGGTTGTGGATCATGCAGGATCACCCTCCTCTTCTCTACCCAGTTGTTGGAAGTCACTGGTTGACCAATCGATCCCAGTTAAGGCTCTGAATACATCTTCATCGCTTATAAGTGAGGAGGGGTCAACATCAGGAGCATAAGTATGCTTATGGATAGGCGGAGTAAGATCCGAAGCATTGCAACTTGGTGGGTTAACCTTCTTGTTGTTAGCATCATAAATCGCCTGATAATGTGACAGATCAGTTTCTTCAGCCAATTTGCTAGCCAGTGGACGTATCTCCCTTGTCAAAGCTCTGAGGTCATCATTATCAAAATCTGATCCGTCCTCTTTTATGCTTGGATAGCCATTTCCAAGATCGGCCGAGTCAAGATCAGAGATCCAGGCTTTGGCTCGAGTCAATGCAGTAAGAGCACCCACCCTGGCAGCTGATCTCTTCAGCTCCTCAATCTGAGCAGGCATCACAACTAGCCTTACCAACGTATCCTTGATCAAGATTGGGGGCGGTTTATTATGAGAGGTTGTGTAGATGACCCATTGTACGCTGGTATATAGTTGTTCTATAAATGTATAGGCAGCTTTCAGGCTTTGACACATGTCCGAGCCAAGATGAGCAACACGACTCCCTACGTTGACAAAAATATTGGTAAACCGATAGTCTATTCGATAATACATGTTTACGGTTTGTGAAGACGATTACTCACCAAAGACAGCAGTAGTCATTGCATTTATTTGCCGCTTCAAGCCAGTTAATTCCTCAACGACCGGATTAAGGGCTGCTTCAGCGTCCTCAGCCCTCTTCGGCAGAGTGATTTTCTCTGTCTCCCATCCTGCCTGCTCACTTTTAAAGCTCTCCTTCAGCTTTTCCATAGCTGCTAATGCGTTGGTCAGTTCTTCTTTGGCCTTGGAAGTCTCAGCTTGTTGAGGTTTGATATTCTCTTGAAGGTCGACGACTTGGGTTTCCTTTTTGCTAAGCTCAGCCTGCAAGAGGTATGCAATTTGTGAGTTGGCAGTATACATTTGAAGTCCCAAGCACATGACAAGTCATACACTTGGCACTTGGGGGCTAATGGCTATTGCTTCTTCTCCAAAATTATTACAAAGTCCCAAGCACATGACAAGTCATATACTTGGAACTTGGGGACTAATGCATATTTTCTCAAGTTAAAGACTATGGATTTTGCTGCCATCAATCGTCTTGGCGGTTCATCAGTTTACACAGATTTGTACATGAATGTTGAGTTTTATAGTAAAAAGACCCGGTTCATCTTGAAAGATAAACCGGTCCTTAGGGGCTACACAGGGAAAGTTGAAGTATATTCTACAAAGTCCCGGTTCATATCAGTATTATAAACCGGCCCTTGGGGACTACTGGAGTTAGTAGCACTAAAACGGTTATAAGGGAAGAGTAGTTATACAGAAATCAGCAGTGTTTACCTCATATCGCTCCTTCATCATGTTCAATAACCCAGCTTCATAATCACGGCTGGTGTACAACCGGTTTAAAAACCCAGAGTGGATATCTTGGGCGCTGAGATGGGCATAACTTTCCAGATCCACCTTCCACTTGCCCTTGTCTATAGCAGAAAATTCTTCTTTGATGCTATGTTTTGACAGAGTCATGGGGTTGCCGAGGGCCGTATAGCTGACGCCAGTAACGACAACATCGTCCGTTTTATCATCAGTAACTTTGGTTGGGCTTGGCGGATTATCGTCATGAGCCATCGGATCAATTTCCACTTGCTCAACAAAGGTGTCATGATCTTGTGCTGGCGGATCATCAAGGACAGCATCAGTATTTGGTTCAGATGGTTCTAGAGTCTTTTCCGGGTCAGCTGTCATGTCATCATCAGCCGGTTTATTCAACTTGGCCTTTTTGTTGGGTCTGGCTTTGGCTCTGAAATTAATGGAAATAAAGGTTAGTATATTAAGCAGGCGCAAGGTATAAAGTGTTAGTTTAATATGCTTACCTAGGAACAGTTTTAAGAGGTGGAAGTTGTGTCCCTGTTGACTCGCCAGAAGATGAATGAGATGTTCCTTGATAGTTTGAATCAGATGGATTAAGAGGTTGTCAGAAATAACCTGCCTTGGGATAAGATGGGTCAGGAATAGGTGTAACCTCTGGGCGATGTTTATGAACCAGCGTGTTAGGTAAACCGGACGAAGTAACCACCTGGCCACTATGCCGGCTTGTGCGGCGAGCCTCGTGTTGTTGTTTCTTCAAAAGAAAATTTGGATCCAGATAAGCATGAGGGTGTGAAAAACTTACTTTCCGGTTTGCTTGACGGGTCTTTTGTGTTGGCAGAGGGTCTGAACCGGAGGAAAGAATAATTACCTCTACATCATCAGCCCGGCTAGCCTCAGCGTCATCCTGATAATGGTCATTGTCAATGAGGTGTATGAAAAAGGAACCAAGAGAATCAAGTTCTACCTCTAATTCTGGGTTATCAGGATCATCATCGATGTTCAGCTCGACGGACTCGGCGGTTTTCTTCTTGGCAGACCTTTTGACGACCTTGGTCTTGGGGCGAGGCGTCTTGGCCGGTTTATCATGCGGTTTCTTCTTCCATAACGGATCATCACCCTGTCGAAGATTAACAAAAATTATAAGGAAATATAAAAAACGGAACGGATTAAAACAAGAGTTATGTGATTCTTACTGCTGGCGGTTTATTGGAAACACAGAAAGGACTAAGCCCTGTTTTACTGCAGACAGCCACCAGTTCATCCAGTATTTTCTTGACAGCTTTAGTGATTTCAGCGTCAGTTAGCTGAATGTCAGTGTGCCGTTGAGGATCTTTCAAATCCCCTGTGTACTCACACATTAAACCGGGGCGGCAACTTAAAGGTAAAATGCCCCAAGATATCCAGCAGCGAACGAAATCAATGCATGTTAAACCATTAGCCACATAGGCTCTGAGCTTTGAAAGCTGTGGTGAATATTTGGCCCGTTCTTTTGCAGTCAGCCTTTGGGGAAATGGATGTGTATTGGTAAGCCGGTGAGCACGATAACCCGGCAGAGGATTCTCATCATCTGGAGACGCATCTCAGCAATAGAACCAAGTCTGATTCCACTCTTTCGGGTGACAATGATGCTTGGCGTGAGGGAAGCTGACATCTTTCCTTTTCTGAATTGAAACCCCGCCAAGTTCAGTATTGGGCCCATCTGTAAATTTAGTACGGCGGTTTAAATAGAAGAAGTCTCTGAACAGTTCAACGGTCGGCTCTTCTTGCAGATAAGCCTCCCAAAACACTTGAAAATTACAAATATTGGACAGAGAGTTAGGTCCAATATCTTGAGGGTGGAGTTGGAAGCTAGAAAGCACATCACAAAAAAATTGATCCGGGAGGTTTAAAACCGCGGCTCAGATGATCAACAAACACAACTACTTCGCCATCCTTGGGCGTTGGAGGATTTTCTAGACCGGGGGCTCTGCAATGGATTTCACTCTGTCTGGGTAAAGCGCCAGTTGTAACACATCCCTTCAGATCTTCTTCCGTAATCCGGGACGGAACCCAGTTGCAAGCATAAAAAGACTTGGCCATTTCTTTAACAACCTGAAGGAAGGTTTGTGCTGGTTGAAGATTCATGGTTGACAAGCATAAAGCGTTGCAGGTTCAGAGATGGAAAGTGTTAAAGCATGCAAAATTGTTAAACCGGATATTGGTGTTGTCAAAAGTACAATGATAAGCAATTTGCGGTTTAGGAGGGGACTAATGGTACCTGGTGGGTTATCATTTTCTAAAGTTAAACCGCCTACATTGATATTGAAGGTACAGATCTGAAGTAACTAAATGATGGAAAAACAAGTTTCACAAGTTGGCACAATAATTTTGGATCTACCATGGGTCAGAAAATGAAAGTATATTCAAACTTAAATATGGATACCGAAGCACCTGGTAAAGGTTCAGATTGGAGTTTTTGCTTAAGCAAGATGCATTGATGAAAAAAGAAGGACTAGGCCATCGCCATACAGGTTGAATACTTATGTTTGAATCAAAAATCATCGCACAGTGACGAACGCCGATGAACACCGATGAACGTTCAAACCCTAAAGACGGATCTATGGGGGAAGAAAGGGAAGCTTACTGATGCTGAGGAAACAGCGGAGACGTGCCGCATTCTCTGGTGCGTTCAGGGTGATGCAGCCGCCAAGGTCGAAGCAGAGGCAAAGTCCGACGGCGGCGGCGGAGTTCGAAGAACTGGGGCGACACGAGGAGGACGATGAGACGAAGAGGCACGAGGGAAAAAATTAAAATGACCCCCAGCCCTATTTATAAGGTGAATGGATAAGTGGCAGGTGCAGGTATCGAGGAGGTCGAAAAACGGATCTGTAGATACGCAGACGCCTCGATTTTTGGAGATTCATTAAAGGAGATACATTAAAAGATTTGGGTACTATAGAAAGTTAATGGCAGATGACGTCACAGCGGACTTTCATGATATTGAAGATGACGTCACGGTGAGTTATAAAGTTTTCGTGAAGATGTTCAAGAAGGAATTTCTTAAGTACTAAAGATTGACATGAACGAGTTCAAATCAATCTGGGGCCTAATGTTGGGGATATAACTATTGAGTATAAACCGCCCAGGAGGGGCCGGATTATACTCATAGTAAGTTGTTCCTATCAAAGCCCATGAGGACAGGGAGTACGACGCTTAACGAAGGAGAGTTAACAAGAAGGCCCAAGGCCCAAAGGCGGATTATGGCCCATAGATGTAAACCGCCATAAGGTGTATAACTTGTGTTGTAAGATAAGAAAAGGTAGAGACCGAGCTGGACACGTTTATGAGCCGGCCGGGACTCTGTAAACCACCAGGCGTCAACCTGTTTATACAAAGGGACGACCCGGCGGCGGTTTAGGGACAAGAAACAAGAGATCGAGAGCCGGGTCAAGCGTATTCGCTCCCCGTTCATCAAAACCCTAGCAATACCAACTACAAACTAGACTAGGCTTTTACCATTGTCGTAAGGGGCGGAACCAGTATAAACTCTCGTGTCCTTTGTCCAGTTTAACCCCTTTAAGCTAACCTCAACGCGATGGCTCCACGACTAAGTCCTCACACTAGGACATCTGATGTGATGTTTCCACGACAGGGTCCATAGGCCCGGCTGGAGGGGGTGGTCGCAGGCTGTGAGGAGTTGTTTCCGGCAAGGTCTCTGCCGGGAGCAGATGGCTCCGCCAGGAGAGGCTTACTGTAGTCCAACTTTCTCCTCTTCTGGGCCATTGTGGCTGGTGATACGGAGGGTTGAGAGAGATGGAGAACAAAAGTTCCTGGTTCCACATGAAGCTTATGTGTAGCACACTTTGAAAGGTGATCCGCTATGCTGTTTTCCGCATGGGGTACATGCTTTGTTTGCGACCCATCAAAGTGCTCCTCCAATATCCTAACTTCCTTGACGTATGCTTCCATCAATGGGCTTTGGTAATCCTTGTTGACTTGTCTCATCACGATCTGTGAGTCTCCTCGAATGATCAGCTTCTTAATCCCCAACTCTGCTGCAATCCTGAGCCCGGCAAGGAGCCCTTCATACTCTGTCGTATTGTTGGTGGCTTCTTCCTGGGAAAAGTTCATCTGGATGACGTACTTGAAGTGCTCCACGGAGGGGGCAACAAGAAGCACGCCAGCCCCTACACCTTGTAGGGAAAAAGCACCATCGAAATACATGATCCATTATTGGGTTGATTCCTTGCCGGGGAGAACTGTCTCTGTCCTTTCCTCATCAGGGGTTGGCATCCATTCTGCAATAAACTCTACCAATGCAATGCTATTAATAGTTGAACTGCTCTCAAACTTCAAACCAAAGCTGGATAACTCCAAAGCTCATTCCACTATTCTTCCAGTTGCCTCAGGGTATCGGAGTATCCTTTGCAACGGGAAACGAGTGACAACCGTGATCTCATGGGCTTGGAGGTAGTGGCACAGTTTCCTTGAGGCCATAATGAGACTAAAGATCAACTTTTGCATGCCAGGGTACCTCGATCTAGCCCCTTGTAACAAGGAGCTAACGAAGTACACTAGGCGCTGCACCACTTTCTTACTTGTCGTGTCCTTGGGGTTGTTCTCATTGCCGTGCTCATTATTGTCTTGATCCTTTTCTGACTCTGCCGTCATCTGGCCACTTTCTGCCTCATCCACCTCTCGTTGTGCTACTAAGGCTGCACCGACCACTTGGTTGCTTGCCGCCAAGTAAAGCAATAACGACTCTCGGGGTTTGGGTGCAACCAAGGTACGCACAGATGATAGGTAGGCCTTTAATTCCTGCGAAGCTGCATCTGCTTCCGGGGTCCACTTCATAGGCCCCGCCTTCTTCAAAACGTCGAAGAAAGGCAGGGCACGCTTGCCGGACTTGGAGATGAATCTTCTCAGCGCGACAACGCATCCCGTCAAGGGACTCACATCCTTAACTATCCATGGCGCTTGGATCTACTCAATGGCCTTGATCTTGTCAGGGTTGGCTTCGATCCCCCGATGGGACATGAAGAACCTTAGTACCTTGCCGAAGGGAACACCAAATACACACTTCTCCGGATTAGGCTTCAAGTTGATCTTGCATAGATTGGCAAATATCTCTTCCAAATCTTGGATAAGGGTGGCCTTATCCTTGGTTTTGACCATGATATCATCCATATAGGCTTCTATATTTCTGTGCAACTGTGGCTCAAAACTGATCTGGACTGCCCTTGCAAAAGTGGACCTAACACTCTTTAATCCGAACGGCATGCGAACAAAGCAGTACGTAGCACACGGAATGATGAATGATGTCTTCTCTTTATCTTACTTGGACATGAAGATCTGATGATACCCTAAGTATGCATCCAGAAAAGGAGAGCAAATCTCATCCTGAAGTAGAATCCACGATCTAGTCAATGCGCGACAAGGGAAATGGGTCCCTCGGGCAAGCCTAGTTGATGTCTGTGAAATCAATGCAAAGCCTCCACTTCCCGTTAGCCTTCCGGACCACTAATGGATTTGCTTACCACGTAGGATGCAGTACTCCTCTAACCAAACCAGCTGCCTCTAACTTCTTGATCTCTTCGGCACTTTCTGCTTGATGGGTGGGGCATGCGGGAAGACAGCAAGGTGGTGCTCAACTACCTCCATGGGAACACCGGGAATATCAGATGGTTGGCAAGCAAACACATCGATATTCGCCTGCAGGAAGGCAACGGACGCGCTTTCCTATCTGTCATCGAGGGTGGCGCTTATCGTGAAAGTACCATCAATGCTAGCTAGCCCTGCCGGGACCTTCTTCACATGGGGTGTGTCGGTGTCAAAACCGGTGGATCTCGGGTAGGGGGTCCCGAACTATGCGTCTAGGATCGATGGTAACTGGAGACGGGGACACGATGTTTACCCAGGTTCGGGCCCTCTCTATGGATGTAATATCCTACGTCCTGCTTGATTGATCTTGATGAATATGAGTGTTACAAGAGTTGATCAACCACGAGATCATAATTGGCTAAACCCTAGAAGCCTAGCCTATATGACTATGGTAATGAATCTATCCTTTCCGGACTAACCCCTCCGGTTTATATAGACACTGGGGGGATCTAGGGTTTGCATAGAGTTGGTTACATAAGAAGGAATCTTCATAGTCCGTCGCTAAGCTTGCCTCCCACGCCAAGGAGAGTCCAATCCGGACACGGGTACAATCTTTAGCCTTCATATCTTCACAGCCCATCATTCTGGCCCATGGATAACAGGCCGGACGCCCGAGGACCCCTTAGTCCAGGACTCCCTCAGTAGCCCCTGAACCTGGCTTCAATGATGAGGAGTCCGGCGCGCAGATTGTCTTCGGCATTGCAAGGCAGGTTCCCCCTTCCGAACTCCTAGTTGATCTTCATATGTAATGATTGTATCCGGATTTGTATGCATAACCGCAGAGGACATAATATTTCATGATTTCCACCAACCACTTTTTGGTAATATGACACCATGCCTGCCCGGCCACTACTTGCGAACCGTTTTAGCCGGTCCGTCGCCCCACGTCCCAAGACGTGGTCTTATTGGAGCGTCTTATCCAAGCGGAGATCGTGCCTTCCTTTTTAAGGGATTCCTGTCAACCCGGACATGGGTAACCCAACCGTCGCTTGGGTACAACTCCTTGGAAACAAGCAAGTTTTTGAGGCCCAAGAGGAGACGTTTGATATTTGCAGCCTTTATATAGGGGTACAGACCCGTCTTTTTTTTCCACGCTTGCCTCTTTCTCAACCCCAGCTACCCCGAGTTCCAACACCCGGGTTTCGGTCGCCACCAGCCCCAATGATGTCCGTATCCAGCTATCAAGGCCGGTGGGTAGCTTCTTCTGTTGCGGAGGAAGACATTGCAAAGCTTCGGGCAACGAGGTACCTGACCGCTGAAATCCATCATTGGCTTCCTGCCAAGGGGCAGGTTATTTGTAACGCCCTCGATGCGGCTATATCTCCCACGTGTTGAAGCACGACTTAGAGGCATAACCGCATTGAAAGCAATGTCGCAAGTGAGGTAATATTCACACAACCCATGTAATACATAAGGGAAAGAGTTACATAGTTGGCTTACAATCGCCACTTCACGCAATACATGAATAAAACATTACATCATCCAGATACAATCAAGGCCCGACTACGGAACCAAAATAAAAGAAGACTACCCCAAATGCTACACAGATCCCCGATCGTCCCAACTGGGCTCCACTACTGATCAACTAAAACGAAACAACACAATGAGCAAGATCTTCATCAAGCTCCTCCTTGAGCTCGGTTGCGTCACCTGCACGGTTTCATCAGCACCTGCAAACTGGTTTTGGAAGTATCTGTGAGTCACGGGGACTCAGCAATCTCACACCCTCGCGATCAAGACTATTTAAGCTTATAGGTAGGGTAAAAGGTATGAGGTGGAGCTGCAGCAAGCGACTAGCATATTTGGTGGCTAACATACGCAAATGAGAGCGAGAAGAGAAGGAAAAGCACGTTCGAGAATCTATGATCAAGAAGTGATCCTAGAACAACCTACGTCAAGCATTACTCCAACACCGTGTTCACTTCCCAGACTTTGCTGAGAAGAGACCATCACGGTTACACACGCAGTTGATGTATTTTAATTAAGATCAACTTCAGGTTTTCTACAACCGGACATTAACAAATTCACATCTGCCCATAACCGTGGGCACGGCTTTCGAAAGTTCAAATCCCTGCAGGGGTGTCCCAACTTAGCCCATCACAAGCTCTCACGGTCAACGAAGGATATTCCTTCTCCCAAGACAATCCGATCAGACTCGGCATCCCGGTTACAAGACATCCTCGACAATGGTAAAACAAGTCCATCAAAGCCACCCGAATGTGCCGACAAATCCCGATAGGAGCTGCACATATCTCGTTCTCAGGGCACACCAGATTGTCCAAGGTTCCGGTAGGCAGCCCAGAGTTGCCCATGGTGGCCACCGGCAGCTGACAGGTTGGACCAACACTCAGAGGAGCACTGGCCTGGGGGTTTAATAAAGATGACCCTTGGGCAGGCCTACCCGAGGGAAAGAAAAGGCTAGGTGGAAAATGGTAAAACCAATGTTGGGCCTTGCTGGAAGAGTTTTATTCAAGGCGAACTATCAAGGGGTTCCCATTATAACCCAACCGTGTAAGGAACGCAAAATCCGGGAACATAACACCGATATGATGGAAACTAGGGCGGCAAGAGTGGAACAAAACACCAGGCATAAGGCCGAGCCTTCCACCCTTTACCAAGTATATAGATGCATTAATTAAATAAGAGATATTGTGATATCCCAACAAACTAACCATGTTCCAAACATGGAACAAACTCCAATCTTCACCTGCAGCTAACAACGCTATAAGAGGGGCTGAGCAAAGCGGTAACATAGCCAAACAACGGTTTGATAGGACAAGGTGGGTTAGAGGCTTGGCTTAACAATATGGGAGGCATGATAAGCAAGTGGTAGGTATCGTAGCATAGGCATAGCAAAAGAGCGAGCATCTAGCAAGCAAAGATAGAAGTGATTTCGAGGGTATGGTCATCTTGCCTGAAATCCCGCAAGGAAGAAGAACGAGTCCATGAAGAAGACAAACGGACGTAGTCGAACGAATCCTCACAAACGCGACGTTATCGGAACCAACCCGAAGAAGCAACACTGGAAAGAAGCACACAACAAAGTAAACAACCAACACATGAACATGGCATGATATGCGGGATGCGGTATGTGATACATATGCATGATTTGGAAAGGAATGATTGAACCTGGCCTCAACTTGGAAATCCAAGAGTGCCACTGGAAAGGTGAGTTGATTTCGGTTGAAATCGATATAAAGATCACCGGAATCGGATGCACAGTTCGGAAATGGCAAGCAAAACAAATATGGCACCGGTCTGCGATAATCAGCAAGTGACCATCTAAATGCATCAAGATAAATATGCTACAGCACTCAAACATGGCAACAAAATAAATGGCAGGGATTCACTCATGATGCTTGACAAAATATGAACACTGAACTACGGCTAATTCACTCAATAGCAGGTTCAAACAAGCATGGCAAAAGTGCAAATGATAACAGATTTCAGACTTTGTGGAATTAACAGCATGTCAGGAATTTATCAACAGGAATCAATCTTACGAGCATGCTAACTACATGCTACAGGAACATATCATGGCAAAGCAAGGCATGGCATGAATCTACTCTAAGCATATAACAAAAGTCCCTTAGTGACCTTGAGCCAAAAGGGATCAGAAAATACAAATGCAAGCGTGTGAACATAGCAAAAACACGACCAGATTCAGACTTAGTGAAAAACTAGAGCATGCAAAACAGCTAACAAGTAGGCATGTTTACGAGCTCGATGCACTCACTACAAGGCATTGCATGACAAACTAAGCATACACCCATCAAATAGACATGGCATAGAAGCTAGACATGGCAAGAACAACAACATAGCATGCATGGATCAATAGCAACATCCTCGGCAAAATCGCTAAACATGTCAACAATCTGCTAGGATCATTTTGTAGCAAAAGTAGAGCTCGATTGAATCAAGCTAGGTTGCTCCATAAATGCAAACAAAGACATGGCTAGATAGAGCACCACAATATTAACAAAACATCCTTACTGATCATCCTCAAAAGAGGCACGGATCACTAGGAAACAACATGAACATATGGCATAAAAACAATATCAGGACAAGGACTTAGTGAAATTCTAAGTCTCTGAAATCAGCATCATTGAGTAAGCTACTTTGCATGCTTGTGCTAGTCACCACAAAGATCACGAAAATACATGGCATACACCCCTGTAAAGGTAACATGTCATTCTACAAAACACATCTAGAGCTCGGGATCATAGCATGCACACATTAATCATGGCAAAAATGACAAAATGCCATTTGCTGAAACAGATCTGACATAATCATCACATAGCTCTCTTCCAATAGCATTTCGGGCATAAAGATGAGCTCAAATGAAAATTTTGGAATGAGATGAAATGATGTACTCGTCGATACGAACATTTTGATATGATACACGCACGAATCGGAGCTACGAGTGCAGAGTTATGGCATGATGAAAAATGGGCACATGAATCTGGAAACTTCGGGGACTTAGTGAAAAATTTACCTCCGCGAAAGTCAACGCGGGACGGAGGGATCCGGGACGGAGCGGATCGGGACGCGGGGAGGCCGTTGGTTTCGATGCGTTGGTGGATCTGGTCCCGATCCTGGGGACCTCGCCGGAGAAGAAGAAGATGGCCGGAGCGACGAGGCCGGGGATCGCCGGAGTAGCAGGGAGGAAGGGGCGGCGACGGGGACGGCACTCCGGCGGGCGGTGATGCATAACGGCGCGGGCGGTGACCCGTGATGAGGCGGCAGCCGGCTCGGGCCGTGCGGGACGCGGTAGCGGCGTCGCGTGGTGGTGCAGGTCGGCGATGGGAGGAGCACGCGGCGTGGCGGCGCGGGACAAAAGTAAGAATGGAATGGAATGAACGAAGGGGAACACGATCTTGAGAGAGCACACTTACAACAAATACTAGAACGGAGTTGTTGGAAAACCAACAACGAAAAGAATAAGCTTGATATGGTCTTATGGAATACATCTCAAATAATGAGGTGACAACCTGCCACTCGCGGAAAAAGATTGTATTGATAAGAATAAGGAGACGAGAAACTTATTCACCGGAATGATAAAAGAAGAACTTGGATCATTTATAACCACCATAAATAGCAAAATCCTTAGGGAAAGCTTTAGGTGAAATATAACCCAAGATAACTCCAACGAAGAGGTTGATGGATTTAAAATTTCTCATTCTTAACAACATGTGAATCATGAAACATGAGCTCAAATTATCAATAATGACATAATACCACCTCCAATGATACGGTAGAAAGAATTTCACTCCGGATTGCAAGATGAAGAATGCTTGAGCTCCTCTGAAAAGAATGTTGATGAACACTTCGAGAAGGAATTAAATCATTGGTGAACCATCATGTAGAGCCTCCATGAAGAACTCCAGTAATAAAAGAATGATCAAACGAAAGGAAAAAAGAAGTTGAAAACACCAGGTGAAGCCTTGCGATTAATTTAGATGGAGCTTTGCGACGAGATAAAACGGAAAACTTGGAACTCCGAAAAGAAAAGATGAAGCATCTCGAACCGAGAATGTGATATAATGAACCACTCCGGAAAGCTGGCATTGAATACACTCGATGAAACAAGAATAAGAATTACATTATGCGTATCCTTCATCAATTAAATTGATGACAACCAAAGGATTTGGCATACTACTTATTCTTGTAGAAAGGATTTAAGATAGATATAGCGCAAACTTGAGAAGGTCTTCGACGAACCACCGGTAGGATTTGGGAACAACAAATGAATTGATATGATAACAAAGGAAGAGAAATCTTGAACGAGCCACCGGTAAGAATTGAAAATGAACGAAGTAAAGGGATGAATCACCGGGTAAGAATTGTGAAAAGAACAAAGATACTTGAGACAATCTAAATACATGAGAACGAAGGGATGACGACTGATTAGAGATCACTTGAACGATGCACCGCTAAGATTGGAGGATGATGACTGAAAGCTGAGAATGAATAAACCTGAAATGATGGACTCCGGATAATTAAACTGAGAAGACTCTTGAATTGCTTTGGATAGGTGGAAAGAATACTCAAAATCGAAAACAATTATGAGAAGATGGCACAAAGCTAGAGCCATGAATCTTGAAGAGAATGGAGCAAGATATGAAGGTAAAACTCTTCTTCGGTCTTCAAATGAAGAGAATGGTGATGAGAAACACCACCAAATTGTTGAGATACTCCGGGATGAAAAATGGGAAGATGAGCCAACGATGAGAAGAATTTAACCGATCTTGGAGAAAGGCATTAGACTGATGATAATTCATTCTTACGTCAAACTTTAGAAGATTTGAGAATAGCTCCGGTAAAATTAGAAGAGTCAGGTAAGATCCTGGAAAAAGACCTGTGGGTTAGGGCCCACTAAAAGATACAATGTTGATGATTTAAAATATATATTGCGCCGGTTGATTTAAATGGCTTGAATGAGATAACATCCTCGAAAGAGCTGGAACGAAACCAGAGTGGAAACACGAATCTCCAAGATATCTTGAGCACTCTGGAACAAATGAATAGCGAGAGTGGATGATTAAGAGGTGCACCGGCATGAGAAAGCATTTGAAACAAGGAGAGGAATATTATCAACACCGAAAGCTTGAATTGAGTCCACCAGAGGAGAAAGGGAACGAAGAATGGTGAACTTGAAGCTCCATTAAAATCTTCATGAGCATCACCGGGTAAGAACATTGACGAAAAAGAATGGAGAGACTTCACAAGAATAAAACGGATACTTGATTAAGAAATCCGAGTCCTTGAAGAAACAAGGGTGGGTGGGCGGGAAAACAAAGGCAGCTTGGGATGGATGAAACAAACAACGTTGAGAGCTTAGATTGAATCTTGCGGATGTTGAAAATGGACGAATCCGCTTGAAGAGAAGCACACCGGTTGAAAAGGATTGGAAAGACAATCTCGATGATCAAGAAGGATTAGTATTCACATAGGAATATGAGAACACCACTTAGACAAGGGATGGAACCAACATTTCACTTCGAAGCAACTCGAATACCACAACTCAAAACAAAACAAAGGATTGGCTTGCAGAAAAAGCCGGAACAAACATATGATAGAGATTTCGTCCGAAGTTTTCGTGGTGGGGCCTACACGGGCTCGATCGTATAGCACCATCATGTACAAGACAGTGCACATGACATACGAAGCGTCCCCGAGTCGGCATAGCCAAGGACTCTTTAAGACACAACGAGACCACTGTAAAACCAACCGTGGATAGGCGGACCACTACATGTCGAACCCCAATTTCATATCATACATCCGTCGAAAAGATATCCTAAGAGCTACTTGAATTCCCACTTATAAACTCCTGAAATTTTCCAGTTATGCAATCAGGTGTTGGGGATACAGGGGAAGCATAATATCTCACCCAAACTAGCAAATCCTACACCCAGTTGTATCCATCCTTCAACACATAACCAAGAAACCTTCGGAAATCGTTTACCTCAATCTTCGAAAAGCATCCATTATACGAGTTATGGCAATACTCCCGAACTCCCGCCCCAGTACTGGGTGGCGTCGAGGTTATCTCACCAACAACTTCATAAAAGAGATTTTTGATGTCGGCGAACTCAGGTATTCCAGAACTGCAACGATAAAATTATGACGACAACACCTCTGAGCTCAACTCCCCGCGACACTGCCACAACCCCTAAATGTCAGGAGGCACCAAGAACAATGTTCTCGTCACAAAACCATCGGAACGATTCCAAGATACCCGCGTGATCCTAAAAAAAATTAGTGAAATTTTAGAAGAGAAGAGTCAAAACTCTATGTCAGGAGGCCTCACCAGAGCGACGAAGGGACTGGGGAGTAAAAAGAATTCCTAACTCTTCGATATATAATTCCTAAATGACTCAAAACATTATTCTAGACTCAACAGCGCCAACAATTCGATCAAGCAGGGGGCTCCTAAGGTCGGGGAAGGCTATGATACCAACTTTGTAACTCTTTCCCTTATGTATTACATGGGTTGTGTGAAGATTACCTCACTTGCGACATTGCTTTCAATGCGGTTATGCCTCTAAGTCATGCTTCGACACGTGGGAGATATAGCCGCATCGAGGGTGTTACATTATTCCCACCCCCAGATCCGCGCGAGAGGGTCGTGTTCGTGTCCCACTTCCTTCGCCGGTTGGGGTTTGCCCTTAACCCCTTCGTCTGAGGGCTCATGTTCTATTACGGGCTAGACTTTCATGATTTGGCCCCGGACTCTACTCTTCTTATCTCGGCGTTTATAGTCACGTGCGAAGCCTTCCTTCGAACTCCTCCGCACTTTAGCTTGTGGCTCAAGACCTTCGATGTGAAGCCACAAGTGGTAGAGGGGGAGCAAGCCGAGTGTGGCGGCGCTACAGTGAGAAAGCTTGCTAGCGCCGTTTGGCTAAAAGGATCCTTTGCCAAATCTTCCGATCTGTGGCAGCAGGGGTGGTTCTATATCACCGAGCCCCGCAGCTCCAAGTGGGTAACTGCGCCCGCATTCCGATCCAGCCCCCAATTCATCTTGCATCGTGGATTAACAAGGGGCTATATTAGGGATCAACGAATGATGTGCGAACTCTACAAAGTTGCATCCGAAGCCTCATTGAGAGGGACATCGACATAGCCAACATCGTTCAAGTAATGCTAGTTCGTCGGACCCTGCCGTCCCAGCGACGGCCTCTCTGCCTATGGGAGTTCAATCCAGAAGGGCCGCGGACTCTTCCGCACTTTTTCGGCACAATGCACGAAGGAATGTGGAGATTATTCTTCGGGAAACGAAGGCAATGGCTGGACACCACCAAAGATGTCGTCTTAGACTGTAACCATCCGGATACCCCAGTAAGTACCCGTTTACCGAATACCTTATAGTCAGATACCCAGTGGCAAGATACCAATAGTATCATCCTTTTTCAGGGCTAGATAAAGAAGGTGGGACTGATTAGGTGTCCGGCTCCCCTTCACGAAGACTCAGCTACTCCCTTGTTAACAAGGATGCTGACCTCGGTGCCATACCAGGCACGAGCAGGGGAGGGCGAGAAGACCCAAGATGACCTTGGTTCTGGAGGTAAGTCGGACACTGGGTCCGGAGAAATCGACCTTTCCTCGCCCGAAGACGGAGGAAGAAAAGGACCCAACATCCCTTCTCCAAATAGGAGGAAAAGGGCCACCTCTGAAGATTGGGAGGGGCCATCTTCCAAGAAGGGCAAGATGTCACCGTCGATCGGCTTAGGTTTGGAAAGCGACGCCGTCGAGCAGCTCCAACAAGGGGACAAGCCCTCGACCAAACCGTAAGAGAATTCGGAGTACTTTGATAGTGTCCCGCTGTGCTATTATTACTGAAGATACATGTAACGAATTTATGCATTTTTACAAGTCGGCACAGAATTTTTCTAGGCGATCCTCTTCTTCGGGGAGTCTCCTCCCAGAGATGATGGAGAGCGAGACTCGTCCTCCAACTGCCTCGCCCAATAAGGCGGGTGACTCTGAAGTATCATCGCGGAGGGTGCCTTTAGACCAGGGGACAAAAGAGGGAGTACCCAAAGGTGGACCTTCTACCATCCGGGATTTCGGGGCTAATGATAACAAAGGCCCCGGACTGTCTGGTTCACAGCCGACAGAGATTTTGGAGACGGGTGAGCAGATTCCTTCAAAGGATGATTGTGCTTTTGGAGCAGCTTCCAGAGACCTGGGGACTCCGGGTACGTTGCGGGACATGTTGCGGAAAGCATCTATCTCGGGGGAACAACATACCTTGATGGGTATAGTGATTGAAAAGATTTCGTCCGTGAAGAGCGGATTAAATGAAGCCTTCATGAGCCTACTAAAGGGCTTTGAGGTTTGTGACATAAGGTTCTCAGCTATGTTTCATTTGCAAAGACGCGCCTGTGTATAGGTAGTAGCCCCTGATACTCACGTTGGCTTTCACTGGGAAGCAAAACGGAGGATCGAAAAGGATCGTTTGAGGACTAACCTGACCAACTTTGAACACAGGCTGCTTCCCCCTTGGCCGCTCCCAGGACTATGGAAATTGCTGAGTTGCAGCGGAAGCTTGATGTGGCAGGGGATGATATTGCTTTAATCAATGTGCGTCTTAACGAGTCGCAAGGTATGTATTCGGGGCAATCCTCATACAGTTTTGTGGTATAAGCATGATGCTGAGATTTAGATGCTGGGATATGCATGGCTGCAGATGGTGCTACCGCCGTTGAACTTCTTCGAGAGGAGCTAGCCCGGGCCAAGGAGTAGGCCCATCGTAGTAATGTTGCTGCCGAAAAGGCATCGGCTGAATTAAAAGCCGAACAAGCTGCACGGCGCCAAGATGAGGAGAAGATAACCACTATCACGCTCAAACTAGAGAATGCTACTGGCCGCTGTGAATTTCTGGAGAAGGAGAGTAAAGCCTTAACGGCTGATCTGGACAAGGCCTTACAACATGCTAGAGCAGCGTAGTTGGAATCCAGAGCAGCCCATGAGGAGGTTCGACAGGCGACGGAGATTGCGGCTGGCAAGCCCTTTCTGCCGCAAACTAATTTCGGTGACCCGAACTATGCCCAGCTTAACCAAGTATGGAGTTCTCCGGATGAGTTCTTGGACTTGCCGAAGAGTTCTGCCGATGCGGCACAGTATTACCAAGCGCGAGATGGATACACAACAGAGAAGATTTTTTGGTCGCAGTTTGGCGCATCAAAGCACCCTCTGTTGCTCAATGAACAGATGTCCCAATGGGCCGAACTTCATAGGATATCCGGCGCTGCCATGAAGGATGTCGTAACCCGGTTGTGGCCAACCGAGCCTGTTCCGAATAGCTATTTTGGTTTGGTGCAGAAGCTTGTTGATGCGATGCCGCGTATCGATGTTGTGAAGCGATCATCGTGCATTGAGGGTGCGTGGATGGCTTTTGCCCGAGTCAAAACATTCTGGGGGAAGATGAAGGCCATCGATGTTGCGACGAAGAGTCCACCCAAAGGCACGGATCGCCCGAAACCGGAGCATTATTTTGAAGACGTCCTAGAGGCCGCCCGCTTTATAGAGGGTCAGTACTCGAAAGACATAATGTTCGAGTGAGGTGTATGAAAATTGTAAAAGACAATTTTATAGTTAATCTATTTATGTATTGCTCGAAAGCTTGAATTCCTCCTATGTGACCGTTTTGATATAATCTGAAAGTTTTCCAGTCGTCGGTGTCAGCCCCCTCGTAGGAAGGACGAGGGTGTTCGGAAAGGCATTTAATCACTCTTTATCCAATTTCTTGGTCCATGAAGGAGGTGATAATGCGGCAAACCAAGCAATCGGACTATAGGGCGTTAACGCTTTCACTTAGCCATAGGAGTTTTATTGTGGGGCTGCGACATAGCCCCTGGTATGTATGCGGCGTATGATTCCTTACATATTTGATCTAAAAAAGATCCCTCGTGTGACACGGAGAATCGCTAAAGATTCCAAGAAGTCGTCAAGTGGTTGACCAGCTCACGCCGCATCATGACAGTCAGTTTTCGGCTTTGTCTACTGAGGTGCTCGTCCGGTTTAGACCAAGGCACAATCGCAGTAGTTCTCCCTTTACTACCCTAGCCGATAGAGCAGAACGTAGGGTAGCAAGCACAGGAGCCAGGCAACCCAACTATTGACCCAAGACAATGATTCGGAGCTGATGCATACAAGGACAAACTTGCGACGCCGAAGTATGCTATAGAGCTGTTCGGACTTTTACTGGCAACTCATTTGTTCCCACACCAAGCCCTTGGCAGGTTATGCCAAGGTATTTTTGTGAAATAACCATAGGAGTCATATTTGTTGAGGAGACAATGCGGATGATTAGTTCGTATATTGTTTAATAGGAACTGAGTGATACGCCAATGATTACTTATGATATATATATAGGACAACAATATTCTCATTCTGGGATCAGAATAGTTAATCTAATCACGATCGGCCCTATATAGCGCTCAACGAGGACCTTCCTGGACTCCCCGCCCCGCAGTGAAACAAAAAGGAAAATAGCCCAAATAGAAAAGAAAAAGACCACCCCCGAAACCCCATGTTCCCCAACTCTCCCCACTCTCCCCGATTCCCAGCCGTCGCCATCCCCGCTGCCGCACCCCTCCCCCTAATCCCAACGGCCAGCGAGCCTCCCCCTTCCTCCCTCGGCCAGCGCGCCTCCCCACGGCCTGGTCCAGATCGGCTCCAACGCCCCGCCGCCGGCATCTTCCCCTGCGTGCTGTTGCCAGGCGCTAGATCCCGAGCGCCGCCGACGGGCCCTGGATCCCATGCGCCGCCGCCTGTCCATGGATCCCATGCACTGCCGTCACCACCCAAGACCACAACGAGCCAATTTTATGTATTGTTTCTAAGTGACTTTCTTTTCTGAAGTTCAGACGTATTTGCAGGTGCAAAAAAGTTGGATGTACTGATATGTTGGTTTTCACAGGTACTTCAAATATTGGGAAAAAAGAGTTTTCTTCTCCAAAATGCATCAAAACCGTGAAGTGCTAATTCTTCTTGTGTGCTTCTATAGGGCCTTGTGTTTCAGTCACCACCAAGACGAACCAACTCGTCCTATTTTGCATAAGCAAGTCGCACAATAGTTTTTAGCCGGAATGCAGTTTAGAGGTAATACGGAATTAAGGTTCAGAGAGATTTTTTTAGCACATTTAGAGAGCTTTTTTAGTGCACTGCAGCCAAATCCGTTTTGGAGGCCAAACTACTGACGTTTGGTTTTGATTTTATTTTAGAGGTAAATACACCAGAAGTCATAGAACTTGCATGCGACGGTCAGTTTGGTGCACAAACTTGTAAAATACGTATTTCTGGTCATCTAACTTGTCGGCTCGTTCATATATGGTGCTTCCCATTATACCCAGTCGTATCCATACGCGCGCCAACGTGGCAGGGCCACTGTCAGTTCCTGAGGCCGGTTTGTTGTCAGAAAGGACCCTTACATTCTATTAATTTATGCAGAAAATCCTCAAATAAAATGAAAAAGTAATGGAGAACGGGATGGGATTTGAACCAATGACCTGCTGCCCTACGCCTCGCATAGAAAACCACTAGACCAACTAACGTTTGATGTGTCAAATGTACAGTTAGTGCTATTTATTGAACACGTACCGCACTAATTAAAATAGAAATCAAAACGAGAAAATTTTGTGCTGAAAAGGAGAAGCCCCGGTTCGAAATATTTTTTGAAATAAACGCAGGAGAGCTGCGTATTTCATTGATTAGAAGGGGAGGCGAAGGAACGCCGAGTACAGGGTGCAGGCTAACGCATTAGCTTGCGGAAAAAGAAATTGAGAGAAAGCAAAAAGAGGAAATAAAGGGGCTACTCTCGCAGAGTTAGATGCCGGCCTCCTGCAAGCGCCCAGTCGCTTGCCTCCGATAGCAGGAGATGCAAGACTTGCCGCGGCGAGCGCTCCGTCCCGCCGCCAAAAATGCGCATGTTACGCTCCTTCCAAATCCACCAAAATACTAGGAGGGCAACCGACTTCGCCAGCTTCCGAATGGAAGGCGCGCGGCTCATGCTGCTTATCCAGTCGATCCATGGCACATCCAGCGTCCATGCAGCCGGGTTTAGTTCCGGGACTGTGAAACGGTGCGCCACCATTTCCTATAGCCGACGCGCCCACGGGCATTCCTTCATGAGATGCACCGATGTCTCGAGGTTCCGCAAACATAGTGGGCAAAAATAGGAATTGGGCCAATGCCGGGCAAGTAGGCGGTCGGCTGTGAGGATCCTCCATTGGGCGAGCAGCCATGCAAAGGTACGGAGTTTGGGCGGAGCCCAAGCTTTCCAGATCTCCTGACACGGTGGGAAAATAGTGGATCCGATGAAGAAAAGCCTATACGCGGAGGCCGTCGTGTAGACACCATTTTCTGTTAGCCTCCAGCGGAAGGAATCCATGGTGCCAGGGGAGAGCGGCTGCCGAGAATTGACACACACCCATAGCTTGACAAAGGAAGGCAACAGGTCGGTGGTCACTCGGCCACGGAGGTCTTGAATCCATCTGCTCCCTAACAGTGCCTGACGCACGGAGCGCACCTTGCGTCTTGAGACCTTGAATAGATCAGGGGCGATCACGAGCGGCGCGCCCTCGGGCAGCCAGCTATCGTACCAGAAACTGACTCGGTTGCCATCCCCAACGGTGACCGCACATGCCGCCGCAAACATATGTCGTTCCGCAAGTGTCATTGGGACCGGTAAACCCTGCCAGGGGACGACGGAGGTCCTTTCCGCCCAGAGCCAGCGGAGGCGGAGCGCCATGCCAAACCGCTCCAGGTCGACGATACTGAGCTCGCCAAGATCGCGCGGGCGGCAAACGCGGCTCCACACAACTTTGCAGTGCCCGCCATGGCACACCTCCTCCCCACGCCATAACCATGCACGTCGTAGCCGATCCAGCTCCTTACGAACCCATGGCGGGAGCGCATAGACGGCCGACCAGTATATGGTGAAAGCAGTCAGGACGGAGTTGAGGAGAACCAGTCTACCAACAAGGGTGAGCAGCCTGGCCTTCCAGCGCGCCAGGCGTGTGCGGAGCTTGTCCAGAAGCGGCTGCAGGTCCACTTTACGCAAGGTCCGAAGCGACAGCGGCAGCCCCAAAAATTTGCAGGGGAAGCTCTCAACTCTAGCCCTTAGAGGTGAGATCACGTCATGCACGTCCAACTGCTCGCACCTTATGGGGAGGACGACACTTTTCTCAAAGTTTACCTTAAGCCCGGAAGCCAGGCCAAAAGCAGTAAGAATGGAGCGGAGAGCTGCCAGCTCGGTCTTCACGGGGTTGAGGAAGAGAGCAACATCGTCGGCGTAGAGGGAAGCCCGCAGCTGCAGCAACCGACCCTGGAGCTTGGAGATGACCCCTGTGTCCACTGCAACATCGAGAAGCCGTTGGAGGGGCTCCATGGCGAGGATGAATAAGAACGGCGACAGAGGGTCACCCTGACGCAAGCCGCAATAGTGGATTATGGGCCGGCCAGGCACCCCATTGATCAGAACACGCGACGAGGAGGTGGCAAGGAGCATGGAGATCCAATCGCACCATCTCGGACCAAAACCTCGAGCATGGAGCATGTCAAGCAGATATGGCCAGGAGACGCTGTCGAAAGCTTTGGCGATGTCGAGCTTGACGAAAAGCATGGCGCGCTTGACACGGTGGAAGTGGTGTGCCATCCCTCGGGCGAACATGAAGTTGTCCTGGATGCAGCGGCCTTTGATGAACGCAGACTGGGCCAGGCCAACAAATTCGTCAATCCGCCGTGCGAGACGCATCGCAAGCACCTTCATGAACAGCTGTCTAGCTTGACTAATGGTGCGTTGGTTCACTCGCGATACGGTCATATCGTTCTGGAAATCAAGGATCTGCTTGGTAGTAGAGAGTTTTTTCCACAAAAGATTAGTAGACTTCAAAATAGAGTTGCCGATCGTCTGGCGAAATATAGCCGGTCCGAACGAGCTACGGCTGTGTGGCTTGGTTCGGCTCCACCATGTATCGAGGACATTTGGCCCCTCGACTGTAACTCTATTCATATGTAATGAAACTCCCTTTACCCCCACAAAAAAATCAAATAATTTTTGTTTGATTTCGAATAATTAAATATTTAAAATCTAGATAAAAGGAAATATAGTGTAAAATGAATGTATGTAAATTTTTGGGACAAATCAACTATTTTTTTCAATTAGAATATTTCTAATTTTACAATCTAGATAAAAGAAAATATAGTGCAGCATTAATGTACATAAATTTCTTTGGACAAATCAACATCATTTTTTGAGTTTGAATAATTTAAAATTTGAAAATTTAGATATACGAAAATATAGGTCAAAATGAATGTACATAGTTTTTTAGGACAAATGAACGAAATTTTTTGTTTGAATGTGAATTATGTACATAAAAGAAAATATACTTCAGAATGAATGCATATAGGTTTCTTTTGGACTGCGCCCTCAAGCTCGAAGCGGGGATTACCTTGTCTCCGTTTTGATTTTACTTTAATTCGCATGGTCTAGTTATATAAAGATAATTTTTTCCATTAAATGCAAAGTTGCAGTTGGTCTGGTGGCTTCTATGCGGGGCAAATCATGGTCGGTCGTGGGTTCAAATCCCATTGTGTGCAACAATTTTTTTACTTTTATTTGAGAATTTTCTGCATATAAATAATAAAATGCAAGGGTGCTATCTGAGAAAAAAACAGTGCGTGCGGATTACCATCACCTCAGCCACTGACTGTAGGCCCCATCACGTTGGCACACGTAATGATACAGCTGGATACGGTAGAAAGCACCGTATATAAATAAGAGGACAAGTTAGATGACTAGAAACACGTATTTTACAAGTTTATGCACTAAACTGACCATCGTGTGCAAGTTCTGTGACTTGTGGTGTATTTACCTCTTTATTTTACAAACGAAGTTGCTAGCAGTAGTAGATCTTGGGATTTGGGCACACAAGGAAGAAGATGAAAAGAAAAATGGTGAGTTGGAGATGGCATGTTTGTTGCTTAGAAGGATAAGATCCTTTTGGTTTTAGCTAGGTTGGAGGGGTCTGGGAACATTGACGAAGGACTTCTACATGGTGCTGTCTTGAAAAAAGGCGAGCTCGTGCTCCATCCTCGTCTGCGTTTGCAACTGCCGCTCGAGGGACAGTACAGACCACCCCTGTGGCCCTCTGGTATGCGCATCGTGTGCTACTGCTTGTGCCTGCCCGTTGCCTCCACTTCAGGGACGAAGGAAAATTTTAGCTGGTGAAGTTCAGCTTCGTGCCGGATAAAAGGTCATCTTGGATATGTGCCTGCTCTCTGCCTCCACCGTTTGAGCATTTCTCTGAACTTTTTTCAATGCACACACTACTGAAATTTTAGTCCAGGCTTTGTACTTTAACTAAGTTCGGTACTGAATTTTAGAGAGGTTGAGAAAAATGAAGTTCTACTATATTTAGTTTAGCCGGTCAAGTTCTTGACGAGGGGTGGCTGTGGCCTGTGGCCACCTGCCCTATTTTGTTGTTTCTGCTGTAGGCTGCAGCACCTAGCATCATCACCCCCACTGAGCCTATGGTGTGTGCCAATCCCTGCCGCAAGCTTTGCCCCCTGCTATTGCCACACGAAACGCTCGTTTCTGCAATTTGGTACAAGGTTGAATATTGTTGGCCAGTGTTGAGATAACTGAATGAGAGAAGTTGTTCTATAACTGAAATAGTACTTCAGGGTTCAGAAAACTGAATGTTTGTTTGATAACCTCGGTGTTGTAAAAAGATATTCAGGCGTTCAAATATAGCTTCCACAGAAGTTCAAAATCAAATAACGTTATGAAGTACAGTAACTATTAAAAAGGATTAGTACATTTGTGGATGTGTGCGTACTGGGTGTGATGACTTGTGTGTGCGCTCGTGTGTTTGTGTGTACGCGACTTGTGTAGTTTGTGTCCTCTAGTGTGTACTCCCGTCTGTGTGGGTGCTTTGCTTCTATAAAAACAATTTGATACTATGGCAAATTGAAACAGTGCTAGAAAATAAATTGTGTTCACAACAAATTACTTGCTTGTGTCAAAAACATGTAAAATTTATATTTGTACATTAGTCGGTGTAAACAAAAAAACACTCACTTTTTAGACTTTAGTAATTTGGAGAAAAAACGTACTAGTACGCATAGGAAAACACTTAAAAAAAGTTCGCTGTGAAAAGTCATGGGTATTCGTGATACAAAATGTTTTCCATTTTGAATAACATAGCATATAGAAGTTCATGGAAAAAATATATAAATAAGTCGCCCTAATGAAAAAATACCCCACAAAATTCATTTTTAAAAACACATGAAGTTCTACCTAGATAAAACATTTCTTATTTTCCCGTTCTTAAAATATAAATGCACGAAGTTCAAAATAGAAAAAATGAGTAATTTGATGGTTAGAAAATTGAAATAAATAAATAGAAGTATGCTTTGAAAAAAATAAAAAAAATATTTTTTGCAAGTATGGGATTTTAAAGACCAAAAGATTAGGAAGTTTAGAAAAAACAAATGAAAAATGTTCAAACACCAAACATGGGGTAGTTCGCCATAAAAAACCCAGGGGCATCCTATCACGGAAGTTTTTCAATAAAAAGAGCAATTTGACGATTATAAAATTATGAAGTTTTTTTACTATTTCTACATTACACAAAAATTAGAGCATAGATGTTCAGAATTAAAAGAAAAAAATGAGCATTACTTGAAGACAAAAAAATTGTTGATCCGAAGTTCATATTCTCTGCCGCGAATAGTTCAAAATGTCCGCTAACGGCAAAACACACACATTGGGTATCCAAAAATAAAGAGGGGAACACACAAAAAATCCATGAAGTTCAAAATTTAAAAATAGAGAAGTCTGAAGTTTATTAAAAAAAGGAAAAAGTATTTGTTCTAAAGAATAAAATAAACATTCAGGTTTAAATACCACAACACTTGGATGTTTATTAAAAAACTGCTAGCAAAAATAAAAACTAGGAAGTTCAATTTTAAAATAATAGAATACTTTGATGTATATTAAAACATTTGATTTTTCTCGTCATTAAAAGAATAAAACCAAGAAGTTCAAACTAAAATAACAGACTAGTTCAATGTATATAAAATCGTCAGATTTGTTGCAAGAAGTTCACGTGCACCTCCGTGCACGGTTCATAATTTATATTGCGGGCGTTTGACCTCCAATTACATGTTTTAAAATGGCAAAAAATGACGTTCGACCTTCAATTGCATGTAATTTGAGGTACACACAAAAATTCGACAAAAGTTCAAGGTGAAAACAAGGAGAAGTTCAACTACTACAAGGAACGCATTTCAGGTGAGAATAAAATAATAAAAAAATAAAAGCTCTAAAGGTTTGTTGAAAGAAGTTCAAGTACTCTGTCCAGAGAAGTTCAAAAATTCTTGCTACAGAGGTTTACCTTGTATTTTCATGTTCGATTTTTTCCGTATAAAAACCGAATCCTATTCTTTACTCAAAATATAAAAAGGTGAAGTTCAAATTGAAGTAACAAAGAAGTTCGGAGTTTATTAAAACCTAGGATTTACCTGTTCAAAAAATAAAAAACACAGCGTCATTTTTTGCACTTTTAAAAACAAATCATAAACGAAAAAATGGTTGCTAGAAGTTCAAGTACTCTGCGAGGAAAACTTCAGAAAACTCGGTGGAACTTGTACCGTTTTATAAATTACTCTTAAACCATTCAAATTAGAAAAAACTTTCTACATGAAAAAGTAGCGCATTTTCATAAGCTTTCCAACGCCATATCATTTGCCTCAATTGGATTAGCCGTTTAGAAATGACATCGAAAATACGAACTCGGCTGTTCGATTTGCGAAATTTTACGATTTTCCAAATTACTATTTAACCATAACGAATTAGAGAAAAGTTTCAACATGTGGAAGGAGCGGATTTACAGCAGCTTTCCAACGCCATATTATTTGCCTCATTCCGATAAACGATTTAGAAATGTGATCGAATTCATGTTTTTTGTGTGATGAGAAAACGGTTTTCAAAACTGATCTTAAACCGCTTACAATTTGCCAAAAATTCAACTTGGGTCATGATACTGGTGTCGATTGCTTTCCAACGGTATATCGCAAGCCCCATTTGGACAATGTTGGCGGAAGTTCAACCTAGCACTGGGAGAAGTTCAGGTCGAACAACTCAGGCAGTAAAATTGCAATAGAGATATGTTTCATCACGACCCGAGAGCAAATGCGCCAATGTGCGAGATTCCTATTTAAAACATGCATTTAATTGCTAAAAATCGTTTGTAGATTACACTTATATCACATAGAACATGAGTAACCAAAAAAATTCGCGCGGGGAGATACAGTTGAGAAGATAGCCCAAAGGTCGGGTTCCTACAGAGGGAAGTTCAGACGTGTAACTCGGTCGGAGAAAGTTGAAAAATTTATTGTGAGAGAGGTTTGTACAAAAGAAATATCATTTATGTGACATTGACGAATGTATGAGGAAATTACAAACGAAAATACGTCACAGAAGTTCAACGTGAAAACAGCAGGAAGTTCAACTACTACGCTGAATGAATTTCAGATGAAAAACTTCTAAAACCATCGCGAGTATGAAAAAATGATCAACACGGGAAAGTTGCGTGTTTACAGCAGCTTTCCATCGGTATATCACCCGCTCAATTTCGAGGAGTGGATGGAGAACTACGAGTAGTGGATGGACATCTGCGAGCAAAAAAAGCACGTCAAAAACAGAGTGAAGTTCAAGTAGACAATGCTGAGAAGTTCAAGTTCTTCACGCGATGCATTTTCGAAGAATCTGTTTCGCGATAATGGTAGAACGAGTGATCCTGCCGTTTTCGAAATGACTTGAAAACCGCCAGGAATCAGAGAAAACCACCAACATGGAAAAGTTTCGCATTTTCTGTAGCTTTTCAGCGGTATATTATTTAACTCATTCCGATAAAGTTTGTAGAAATTACGGGGAAAATACGTTTTCAGCCATTTTCAAAACTGACTTAAAACCGTAAGGAATTGGGAGAAACAATATATACAAAAAAGTTTTGCATTTGTTCAAGCTTTCCAACGACATATTATTTGCTGCATTCGGACGTACGGTTAAATAATTAGCTTGAAAATACGAACTCGGTGGAACTTGTATCGTTTTCTAAATTACTTTTAAACCGTTCAAAATTATAAAACACTTTTCACATGAAAAAGTTACGCATTTTCATAAGCTTTCCAACGCCATATTATTTGCCTCAATTGGATTAGCCGTTTAGAAATGGCATCGAAAATACGAACTCGGGTGTTCCATTTGTGAAATTCTACGATTTTCCAAATTACTCTTTATCCATAGGGAATTATAGAAAACTTTCAACATGTGGAAGGAGAGGTTTTCAGCGGCTTTCCAACGCCATATTATTTGCCTCATTCCGATAAACGGTTTAGAAATGCGATTGAAAATACGATTAATGTTTTTTGTATGAGGAAAAACGGTTTTCAAAACTGCTCTTAAACCGCTTACATTTTGCCAGAAATTTAACTTGGGTCATGATACTGGTGTCCATAGCTTTCCAACGGTATATCGCAAGCCCCGTTTGGACACCTTTTAGCTGAAGTTCAACCTAGTACACGGGGAAGGCCAGGCGCGTTACTCGGGAAGTTCATGTTGTGATCAGAATATATATAGGATAGGGTCGCGCTATTCGTCACCCTGGGTGAGGAATAGTTATTCTTCACCCAATCTATTTTACCATCAATGCACCATAATTTTACGTTCTGTAAGTTTTGTCTTATTTCCGACGTAAAAAGAGGTCGCAACAAAATATATAATTGTTGTAAAAAGTATTTTATGTTATGTAAAATTACAAACGTAAAAACATAGTATAAAATACATATAAACTACAATTTTTCTTATCTTATGACCTATATTTTTATTTTATTATGCCAAATTTTACGTAGTGAATCAATAGAAATATAAATATTTGAATTCCAAACGTAATTTAATTATGCAATAATCATAAGATTACCTGATGAGGACATGACTACCTTGGATACGACCAAAAATATTGCATACATGCATATTTGTCAGGTGATTTCTAATGCAAACTATTCAATAATCTATTTATGTTATCCAGAACAAAAATACTTCACACACTTTTGTGTTTTGTCTAATTGCAGGTGTATGGGACATTTGTACAATCCACATATGAAGACAAGGGAAAAGGAGAAGTTTAGGTTGTGTTCAAAAAGTCCTCTCACGTCACTTTTGGGCCAAGAGAAGATAGAGTCCAAGTCTCTCACGTTCTGGATTTAG